>NC_091165.1:25580768-25770768 GCF_040958095.1 Procambarus clarkii | reverse complement strand
TTACTTGCTTACTATGCCATATAGTGTTCCCTCACATCCTGCGCCTCACCTCAATGTCTAGCTCCTCTCATTATGCTGCTGCTCATCCTATACATTCTATCCCTATTTCAGCGATACCTCTGAGTATTTCGTCCATATGGATCATGTCTCCTCTCTTCCAGTCCCATTAGATGCAGTTTGCTCACTCTAATTCCCTTAGCCTCGATCATCTTAAGTAGACAGCAAACCTTAGTACTGTCTCATAATTTTGTGTGATTTTGTGTTTCATGCTAAGGGTCCCATGCTGCATTAGCATACTCCAGCATTGATCCAGCTTATGCTGTGTGTTCCGTTGTGAGCGTCTGTCTTCCTCACCAACACCTGGCGAAGTTATGATACTCACCTGACCTAACCTAACCTTCCTCACCAACGCCAGACTCACCAACGCCAGCCAAAGAATGCGACGAACTGCTCTCGTTGTGGGAGCGGAAGAGGACGACGATTTTATATTATAAATATTTCCTTTGAAAGCTTTAACACTGGAGAATTTGGGAAGCTTCAACACACAAGAGATTTGAAATGTAAATAGTCATTTTCACCGGACACTTTTGTGATGAAAGTCATCAAGGGACTGGCTGGTATGAATGTGTATCCATGACAACCGTAGCGACAAGCCGTGACATGCGCACGCACGCACACACACACACACACACACACACACACACACACACACACACACACACACACACACACACACACACACACACACACACACACACACACGTGGATAGCGCGCAGGATTCGTAATTCTGTGGCGCGGGTTCGATTCCCGCACGAGGCAGAAACAAATGGGCAAAGTTTCTTTCACCCTGAATGCCCCTGTTACCTAGCAGTAAATAGGTACCTGGGAGTTAGTCAGCTGTCGCGGGCTGCTTCCTGGGGTGTGTGTGTGTGTTGTGGAAAAAAAAAAGTAGTTAGTAAACAGTTGATTGACAGTTGAGAGGCGGGCCGAAAGAGCAAAGCTCAACCCCCGTAAAAACAACTAGTAAACACACACACACACACACACACACACACACACACACACACACACACACACACACACACACACACACACACACACACACAGAACTAGGATGTAGAGGCTAATTCCATTTATAATTTCAGAAGTGGACACGTTAAAAAAAACAAAAAGTCGTCATTGTACTGAACATAAATGAACATGTTGTGTAGTGATGATGTCACAGTGATGTGGCACAGACCATGTGGCACATGGTCTTCACGCCGGGTAATTACAGGTATGTCTCTGTGGCTGGTGACACATGTGGCAGCGAGGGACTGCAGTGTATGGCAGGAGGGTCATATATGTGATGTGTGTTGCCTCTGTAAAGGTTAAACTCCCTGGCGCTCTCTCTCACTTATTAACTCTTCCTGCTGCTGTTGCTGGTAAGGTAGAGTCTGTCTCTGTGTTTGTCTGTCTGTCTGTCTCTCTCTCTCTCTCTCTCTCTCTCTGTCTCTGTCTCTCTCTCTGTCTGTCTGTCTCTCTCTCTCTCTCTCTCTCTCTCTCTTTGTCTCTCTCTTTGTCTCTCTCTCTGTCTCTCTCTCTGTCTGTCTGTCTCTCTCTCTCTCTCTCTCTCTCTCTCTCTCTCTCTCTCTCTCTCTCTCTCTCTCTCTCTCTCTCTCTCTCTCTCTCTCTCTGTCTCTCTCTCTGTCTCTCTCTCTCTCTCTGTCTCTCTCTCTCTCTCTCTCTCTCTCTCTCTCTCTCTCTGTCTCTGTCTCTCTCTCTCTCTCTCTCTCTCTCTCTCTCTCTCTCTCTCTCTCTCTCTCTCTCTCTGTCTCTCTCTCTCTCGTGAATTTTCAGGTTGTGTGTTGTCGGGTGTTTTATGGTCGGATTCTTGATTTTTTTATTCACATTCTCAACTCATTATTTGGGGCGCAGGGATTTCAGTTTGCTCCCACTGTTTGTTGAAAAAAAATCTACGGAGTTTCAGGCAACTGAAATTACTTTATTATGCCGGCGATGGTGGTGGAGGTAATTGTGATGTGGTGGTGGATGATGGTGGTGGTAGTTGTGGTGGTGGGAGACAAAAAAAGGAAGTATAGGGTGACGGGTAGTGAGATATAGGGTGTTAGGGCGAGTGGGAGACACCCTAGACTAAGATGAGAGAGGCGCTAAGGGGTGTTGAAGAATTATGATAAGGGGATAGTAAGGGGGGGGGGCGAAGGAAAGTAAGGTTGGAGAGGTCGTTAGGGGTGAAGGAGAGTTAGGGGGGGGAGGGGAAAGTAAGGGATGAGGGGGGAGTTAAATGTGTCGGGGAGGGGGCGGGGGGTGTGGAGTGGGGGAGCGTCTGGCTAAGTGATGATGTCCTTGCCAGCTGTCAGTCTTGCTACCACCAGCCCTCAGCAGCTCCCAGCAGCCCTCAGCAGCTCCCAGCAGCCCTCAGCAGCTCCCAGCAGCCCTCAGCAGCTCCCAGCAGCCCTCAGCAGCTCCCAGCAGCCCTCAGCAGCTCCCAGCAGCCCTCAGCAGCTCCCACCAGCCCTCAGCAGCTCCCACCAGCCCTCAGCAGCTCCCACCAGCCCTCAGCAGCTCCCACCAGCTCTCAGCAGCTCCCACCAGCCCTCGGTAACTCCCACCAGCCCTCAGCACCTTCCACCAGCCCTCAACGTCCCTCCCCAGCACTTCAACAGCCCTTACGAACGCATTCTAACACTCATCACCTTCCAGAAAGGCTTCATGACCTCCGGGGCGCTGGTGGTCAAGGCGTCATTGTTTACATATTGACGGGCAGCTGTTTCCCTCACCACCAATGTTGAATAACTATCTGCGGGCTCACCATAGCCCGTGCTACTTGGAACTTTGTTCCAGGTAGCGAATCTTTAACAACAACAACAACCAATGTTGAGGAGTACAGGGCGTGTTGATGGCTTAGGGAAAGTTGGGGGGAGAGAGAGAGAGAGAGAGAGAGAGAGAGAGAGAGAGAGAGAGAGAGAGAGAGAGAGAGAGAGAGAGAGAGAGAGAGAGGGAGGACAGAGGTAAAAATATATTCACTGGTTCACTGATTCTGTAAATTGTCACCATATTGCTTGTCAGTCTTGTATATGGTGACTGGTGAGAGAGAGCTCACAGCATGTGAGTAACTGTGCATGTTGAGACGATTGAGCTTCAGATCTTGGGTTCCGCCTCTCTTCTGTGAATCGATTTTTCCCTCATATCTTTCCTGTGTCTCTGTGGATCATTCTTGGTATCCATGTGTGTCCTCCCCTCCTTCGGTATGTCATCTGTGATGAATAATATTCCCTTGTTTGGCCCTGTGCTCATTATCTCTACCTTTTTGCTGCTTTCATTAATTTGGGGGTTTAATTGCTTTAGTTGTTCCTTGTAGCTCGTGCTCGTGACTCAGCTCCGGGACTAGTCTGATGGCTTAGCTCTGAACATTTTCCATCTTCATGTTATGTTTAGGCAGGTACGGCCTTCACTCTACTACCTCACTCTGACATAAATGGTCTTCAGTGTTCTGATCGAATCTTTACTCAAATTCCTAAAGATAGTTCTCGTGTTGGCTATAACCTTATATGTGTATATGTATAATACGTGTGTGTGTGGTGTGTGTGTGTGTGTGTGTGTGTGTGTGTGTGTGTGTGTGTGTGTGTGGTGTGTGTGTGTGTGTGTGTGTGTGTGTGTGTGTGTGTGTGTGTGTGTGTGTGTGTGTATTCATCTAGTTGTGCTTGCGGGAGATGAGCTCTATCTTTCGGCCCGCCTCTTAACTCTCAATCAATCAACTGTTACTAACTACTAACAATTTTTTTTTGTCAGAGGTATGCCACTTGGCATACCTCTGTTGTGTGTTTTTAACACACACACACAAACGTGGCCCGGTGGCTGACTGTACAGCACGCTGGACGCGTAATCCTGTGGTCCCGGGTTTGATTCCCGGCGCTGGCGAGAAACAATGGGCAAAGTTTCTTTCACCCTGATGCCCCTGTTACCTAGCAGTAAATAGGTACCTGGAAGTTAGACAGCTATTACGGAGCTGCTTCCTGTGTGTGTGTGTGTTAGCGTGTGTGTGTCTGTGTGTGTGTGTGTCTGTGTGTGTGTGTCTGTGTGTGCATTTAATGCAGCGAGAACTCACTGAGACATCTCCAATTACTTACGCTGGACGGTAGAGCGACGGTCTCGCTTCATGCAGGTCAGCGTTCAATCCCCGACCGTCCAAGTGATTGGCCACCATTCCTTTCCCTCCGTCCCATCCCAAATCCTTATCCTGACCCCTTCCAAGTGCTATATATAGTCGTAATGGCTTGGCGTTTTCCCCCTGATAATTCCCTTGCCCTTCACTGAGGCAACTGTGTCCGGCCTGCAGCTGTTGCAAGCTCAAATGAAGCAGTATGCAACCCGAGGGAGTTGAACAACGAAATAATCATTGGAAATTCTTTTATCCAATGTTGTGAATGTCGTAACAAATTCCCCCTGTAGAGAAAACGGCAGAGGGGGAGAGAGAGAGGGGAGACTGAAGGTACAGAGATGAAAAGTAGAGTACAGCAAATCTGAATTTGTTTAGTTTGTGAAGAGGGAGGAATGAATAACCAAAGGAGGAAGTGCGTAGTAGCCAGGAACCGAGTCTGGATGTCTGTAAATGTGAACTGGTGTGTTCGGAGGGGTTGAGAGAGAGAGAGAGAGAGAGAGAGAGAGAGAGAGAGAGAGAGAGAGAGAGAGAGAGACAGACAGACAGACAGACAGACAGACAGACACACAGACACACAGACAGACACACAGACACACAGACACACAGACAGACAGAGACAGACAGACAGACAGACAGACAGACAGACAGACAGACAGACAGACACACAGACAGAGAAAGACCGACAGAGACAGAGGCAGACAGAGAGAGAGACAGACAGAGACAGAGACAGAGAAAGAGACAGAGACAGAGACAGAGAGAGAGAGAGAGACAGACACAGACAGAGAGAGAGAGAGGGTATTAAGTGGGTAGAGTGGAGTATGAAACATGTCTTCCTTGACGGGGGGACTCAACAGAGGCAGTAACTGTGCCACAGTGAGTAGTGAACCACAGTGGGCAGGGCGGCCCTCACCTCTTACAAGCGCCTCCCTCACACGTCCAACTAATCCCATCTCCACCAGCACACCAGTAGCAGCTCGCAGTTAGCTACTAGAGTAGTTAGAGGGAAGTGGAAGTGCTTGAAGGGGCACCTTTGAGGGATGAGAGGAGTGTGTCCTCAGCTTGTATACAAGTTTCAGTCTTATGAGAGATCTATTATGCAGACGAGGAGTCACAATAACCTGGCTGAAATATGTTGACCAAACCACACACTAGAAAGTGAAGGGACGACGACGTTTCGGGCCGTCCTGGACCATTCTCCAGTCGATCGTGTGTGTCACAATCGACTTGGGAATGGTCCAGGACGGACCGAAACGTCGTCGTCCCTTCACTTTCTAGTGCGTGGTTTGGTCAAGAGATCTATGATGTTCTGCACTTGTGTTTCAGAGTGCGTCATCCCGTTGTTCTTCCAGGAATTATTATAGTGTATCATGCTTTCTTTTTATATGTGAGTTTTGTCTACGAATCAGTGCATCATTTCGTAATCTTAAGCGGGTTTTCTTTACGTGTATTAAACAGTTTACGAGCATCGAAACTTCATAATTAAATGTTATTAATTTAATACCATTTCGGTGCTTCGGAGCTCATCAACTGTTTAACCAAGTGTCAACAAAGCCACTAAAGGTTGAGAAAAGATGTACAGGTTTCGTAAGTACTTGTGTGATGACTCCCGACCCTGGTCTTGGCAGGCTGGTAGATCTCTTCTCCGTATAGTTGGAGTTTGTGAATAGAGGAGAGGATGGGTGGAGGGGGGGGGGGGGTGGAGGCGGGAGGGGGGGGCTGGGTGTAGGCAGGGGTGTTGGGTGGAAGCGGGTGTGTGTGGATGACAACATTAGTAACAAACACAAGTTACTTGGAAGCTTAGTCTAATTATTACCAAAATGCTGAATTAAAACGGGTCTTAGTTGCAGCATTAAAATAATGATCCATCATACAATCAGGTATTCATATATACTGATAATGGCAGCAAATTAATTCTGGGAAACATAAATGTTAAATAGTAACAAATGATTCAATTGTGTGAGCAGTGATCTCCCGGGGCTTAGAGGGTGTTACACTGATCACCTAAATGATTATTACTGTGGGTGGCACTCTAACATTCAATAATTCGTCTCTCCTGGTAATATGGTGGCAGATAGACAATTGTCTTGCTGTTGCAAATGTTGATGGTTCATTATGGTAATATTTAATAACCTTGTTGACTACTGACGTCAGCGTAACAATGACCATCTTGCCTTGAAGGAGATGACAACATTCCTCAAGTCTTTCGCCAACTTTCTACACAGTTGTGTATGAATGAATGAATGAATAAAAAAATATTCGTATATATATTCGTGTGTGTGTCTTAAACCCAGAATGGTACCTTGTATGAATGAATGAATGTATGAATTAAAAAATATTCGTATATATATTCGTGTGTGTGTCTTAAACCCAGAATGGTACCTTGTATGAATGAATGAATGTATGAATTAAAAAATATTCGTATATATATTCGTGTGTGTGTCTTAAACCCAGAATGGTACCTTGACCCTCAAGCAGTCGTCCAGATCCTTACGACCTGACCTCACCCTCGACCAACCGCGTCGAGAACGACCCCCGACACCAAACAAGGCGTGTTTAGCCTCTTAATCTGAGTTATTGAACATAAATTTAGCTAGACTATCGCACCTCTTTTTTTAAAGCAGAGTTTTACGACATGTTGTTTGATAGGTTGCGCAGTGGGTTGTCATCGTGAGGTGCGCAGGTGGACCCCCCCGGCGCAGTCATCAGCGCAGTGGGCGGGGGTGGTCCACGAGGGGGAGATTACACTACACGTATAGAAGAGATAATTCATTTTTTACATGCAGAAAGCAATGGGTAGAGGTCGTGGTAATAATTAAAAACAGAATTGTCCTGTTGTTTTATGGTTCTTGCGTCCTATTGTGTTTATTGAGTTGCTTGGGGGATAGGGAAAGGGAGGGTGAAGGGAGGGGGAGAGGAAGGGAAGGAGAGAGGAAGGGAAGGAGAGAAGGAATGGAAAAAGGTGGAAATAAGAGTCAAGAGTAGAGGAAGAAGAATGACCTGCCAGGATGGGGTCACCATCATCCGTCATTCCAGAGTTGGCCAAGACTTATTGTCCTCAGAGTCACCATAGTGATGGTGTGGCCCTGTAGTGGCAGGTGTGTGCCCCTGTAGTGGCAGGTGTGTGCCCCTGTAGTGGCAGGTGTGTGCCCCTGTAGTGGCAGGTGTGTGCCCCTGTAGTGGCAGGTGTGTGCCCCTGTAGTGGCAGGTGTGTGCCCCTGTAGTGGCAGGTGTGTGCCCCTGTAGTGCCAGGTGTGTGCCCCTGTAGTGCCAGGTGTGTGCCCCTGTAGTGCCAGGTGTGTGCCCCTGTAGTGGCAGGTGTGTGCCCCTGTAGTGCCCCTGTAGTGCCAGGTGTATGCCCCTGTAGTGGCAGGTGTGTGCCCCTGTAGTGCCAGGTGTGTGCCCCTGTAGTGGCAGGTGTGGAGCCTGGAGATGGACTACCTATAACTACCGTGGTTCCAACAAGCGTGAACCACTAGTGTAGTAAGCTTGTGTTGCGACCTTTACCGCCTCCTATGACCCTTAACGACCATTAACTGTTGTAACACAAAAGACCATACAACAGTGAATTACACAGTATACACGTAACACAGTATACATATAACACACACAGTGTACATGTAACACAGTATACATATAACACACACAGTGTACATGTAACACAGTATACATATACACACAGACCATGTATACAGTACACACAGCTTGCTGCTCCCCACAACGAAGGCTGTTGACGTAATTTAACTCACCTATTTACTGTGATAACAAAAGCACCGTGACGGAGTAATGCCATGTCAGAGGCACCTGGCACATCTGCTTGTAAACAAAGCACTTCTTCATACTGTTCCGTAACTCTAAACACAAATGTTTTCGGTAATTTAAATCTATTTACCGCGTTGTGGAGGCGTGTGGTGTGTTTCTGGTGACACGTGTAGGCTGTAGGCGTTATTGTGAGCAGACACTATGAATCGGGAGACGTAAGTTCGAATCCTCGTCATGGCTCTTGTGGATTTGTTCAGTCGGGAAGCTGTTATTTTAGATTTAGCTACTTGGAACGAAATGTCCATGTAGCACGGCCTATGGTGAGCCCGTATGAGTCGGGAGAGGTAGATGGTCGTTGATATACACACACCTGACTCTCCTCTCGTCAACCAGTTTGTATTTGAGAGTGGCAGGAAGCCCACTCTAAACACGACTAAAACAGAAACAAAAAAGAAACAGGGAAAAAGGAGGAAACCCCACCTCCATTTAAAACTTTGACCCAATTATCAGAGTAACAAGGTTATCGCGAATAACCGAACACAATTACGGGCTCACCATAGCCCGTGCTACATGGACATTTCGTTCTGAGTAGCTAAATCTACAACAACAACAACAACAGCCCACTCTAACAGTCTACTAAAACACTGCCCAACACACTGCCCGCCCTCCGGTCAGTAATCCTTTAATTAAAACACCAGTGACCTGTAAACACTCTTTTTGACAAGTTTTATTTTGTCCATTGTAATTACTCCATGCTAAATTTACGGTATATACGAAGGCGGAGGGTGAAGGGGACAGCATTGGAATATATAATGGTTATACCACTAAGACAAGCCGTATATAACTAGTGCTAAATATATTGACACAAAATAGAACGCGAACAAATGGATATAGACGGAGACATTTAGATTCCGGTAAGACCTGGGTAAATACTGGCTTGGAAATAGGATACATGATATTTGGAATGAATTACCGCGTAACATAATAAGATATGGGATCACAGACTGTTTCAAGCGTAGGTTAGACACGTGTGCGAGTGGTTGTCGTCAGAGGAAATAAGTCTCACATTTATCAATACATATATATATATATATATATATATATATATATACATATATATATATATATATATATATATATATATATATATATATATATATATATATATATATATATATATATATATATATATAATTACAAATCCAAAAATAGTGGAAAATAATTTTTAATTCACTTGGACCATCGGGAGATTGACAATTAGACCTTAGATATATGACTGATATTGAATTGGGTCCTATATTTATAAGACCACTATACAATACACAATAACAATTGTACAAGAAATGCATCAGAATGATAACAAATAAAATTACGACACGCAGTGAAAACATTTCACAAATGTTTGAGCACGCAGTTGGCAAGAGTTTAAATGGCGAGGATTAAAGGGGTTACTGCGATCATTTCTGTCTTCTTTCATGAAAACTGACTGTCGCCAGCAGGGCAAGGTGCTCATTCACAGTGTAGTGACGACGTGCTCACAAGGGGACCCCATTCATGGGTCTCGAGTCACTACCACAACCCATTCATAGGTTTAGAGTCACTACCACAACCCATTCATAGGTTTAGAGTCACTACCACAACCCATTCATAGGTTTAGAGTCACTACCACAACCCATTCATAGGTTTAGAGTCACTACCACAACCCATTCATAGGTTTAGAGTCACTACCACAACCCATTCATAGGTTTAGAGTCAATACCACAACCCATTCATAGGTTTAGAGTCACTACCACAACCCATTCATAGGTTTAGAGTCAATACCACTACCCATTCATGGGTCTAGGGTCACTACCACAACCCATTCATGGGTCTAGGGTCACTACCACCAGCCCATTCATAGGTTTAGATTTCTACAACAGATAGAGTAAATCAAATTTTTTAATATTACCAGTAAATTTATATTTCTAAATGCCGAATGTGACTAAAAAAAAATCACCTTTTCGTTTGATGATTTTTTCTTGCTTTACAAAATAGTCCTTTTTTATATATTTTTCATTTTTCCTGTGCTCTATTATTTTGTAAAGTTGGAAATATATTGTCATTTGTTAATTTAAACGATTGACACTAAACCCGACAGACTAATATAATGTTGATGCATTAAAAAAAAAAAAAAAGATTTAGCATATAACATTTATTTCAAATACAATCCCTGAATGTGATTTTTTAAAGACTCATTAGCTGAATTTTCTTTCAAAAGTAAATCCTGAGGCGAGCCACTTCGACACGGGTTCCTTATGCCTTAAATGGTTAACTTTATTGAAATTATGAATCATATTTACCGAGGCTTAATTGGCAAACTTCAAATTACGAAACTTGACTGAAGAATTTCGAATGGATAAGTTTGAATGACGGAGTTTAAATGTTTGTGGTTAGAAAATTCAAGATTAATTAATGGCATTTGAAAGGAAGTTTGTTTGTGGTATATTTAACAGTTTAAATACCCGCTTTTGAATAGCAGAGTTGTATGGTGAGCACAGGAGTTTAAAGGGCGTTTGTAAACATTGTCCTCTTAGCAAATGGCTTTGATCATACGGCACATGCTCCAAGTTGGTCGCCAGGCTGGTCGACAGGCTGGTCGACAGGCTGGTCGACAGGCTGGTCGACAGGCTGGTCGACAGGCTGGTTGTAGGCTATAATCGCCAGGTTATAGCCGCCATGGATCCATAAAGCTACACAACTAGCCTTAGCCAGAGGGTTGTAGTGGTCCTGAGAGGTGTTGTGTTGGCGAGTATACTGTCAAGGAAAGGGTTGCCTCCTGACCACACCCGCCCCGACCTAGACCAGGCGTTGACCCTGGCACCGTTAATCGTGGTATAGCCTTTACCAACGGTGACAAAGATCATGTCAACTTCGCCTCTGATGAGTGTTTACACTAATTAGGAATGAGCACATTTTCCTGGGCGTGGCGTGACAAGGGCGGGCACACACACACACACACACACGCACACACACACACACACACACACACACACACACACGCACACACACACACACACACACACACACACACACACACATACACACACACACACACACACACACACACACACACACACACACACAGACACACACACACACACACACACACACACACACACACACACACACACACACACACACACACACACACACACACACACACCAACGAGGCAAGATAGGCGAGGAAGGCCAAGATAAGTGGTGTTAATTACTGTGAAGTAAGTGACGGTGTAGAAGGTGCGGTTGTGACCCTCCTCTGACACTGACCTCGTTCCCTGGCACACTTGGCATCATTCCCCCCGAGCCTTCAACTGCCAAACAATCTCTTAAAGACAGTGCCAGAAGCCGACTCGAGCCCAAGGGTGTTAGTCTGGCGTTTTTAGCCTGAAGCAACACTAGGCTTAGTGTTACATTTTTGGTGCATGCTGCCCTCTACAGTTGTGTGTTGTTGGTTTTCTTGTGTGTGTGTATATTCACCTAGTTGTGCTTGCGGGGGGTTGGGCTTTGGCTCTCTGGTTCCGCCTCTCAACCGTCAATCAACTGGTGTACAGATTCCTGAGCCTATTGGACTCTGTCATATCTAAATTTGAAACTGTGTATGGAATCTGCCTCCACCACATCACTTCCTAGTGTTTGTTCCATCTGTGTGTGTGTGTGTGTGTGTGTGTGTGTGTGTGTGTGTGTGTGTGTGTGTGTGTGTGTGTGTGTGTGTGTGTGTGTGTGTGTGTGTACTCATTTGCATTCGTCTACTTATGGCTGCAAGGTTGAACTTCAGCTCTGACAACCCAGTTTTGCAGTCGCCGGTCACCTAAATATCAGCTTATATCTCCTTTTGAAACCTTTTGAAATTGTGGATGGAGTCGGCACACACCTCCTCGTCCTCTGCTTCAGTTTACACAGTAAAACATCCTTTCTCGTCTCTATGATTCATGTGTCCTCGTCTTCCACCAATGCTCTCGTGTTGCCTGTCAGTATTCATCGTAGTCACTTCCTTCTTATTGCAACCTCTCATTAAGTATTTAGCATTTTTTTAAGTTAATTTCTTTTGTTGTACTCCTGACCCACGTAACTATGGGAAGATGTTTGTTTTAGATTCAGCTACTCAGAACAAAAGTTGCAAGTAGCACGGGCTATGGTGAGCCCGTAGTGGACTTACCTGGCACAGGAGCGAGGCTGTGTATGTGTAGCCTCATTGTTAAATTTGGTTACTGTTCAAGTTTCGTTGTGTTTTAACGTGGGAGCTTAATTTTAGGGCTGCATGCTCCAGGACTGGTCTCATGTACGTGGTGTATAGTGTTCTGAATACTTCCTCATTAGAGTTCGCGAAGGCTGTTTTGCCCGCCTGATTAGTGCATGCTGATGACGTTATCATACAAGTGCCTCTTGGGTTAGACTTGGAGTTAAATGTTTCTAGTTGTTTCTAGATGGTTCTTCCTTGTGTATCGTCCTGCTGGACTCTTGTGCCGTTCCCTCTTTCATTACGTAAACGGTGCTATTGAAGTCTATTAGCCATGTATCAGACTCCCTCTGCAGCCTCTCTGCGGCTTGTTGGAGTATTACACAATCCTCATCTCTATAATCAATCTTTCACCGATTTATTTTTTGTAAAAATTAATATATTTCGATGAGCGACTGACAATTTTTAAGCGTTCCATAAATTCATAATTTTCACTTGATGATAGAATTGCATTTTTAATATTAAACTTCGTTCAGATATTAACCATTTGCAAGGAGCAATTTATTTATAGTTTATGATCTATAGCCAATCACATTTTCAGATACAACTGACATTATTCTTTATGCAGTCATAAATATATTAATCCAAATGAACATTTCATGGCCTCTGTCGGTACATAACACGGGGCCATAGTTCCTAAACCTCTGATTTTCACTACAAATCTTTTATTTTCTCGCATACTTCCATGTCGTTCTCTGTTATGTTGCATCCGTCTTGAGTCTGAGCACTTGGTCTTATACTGACATCTTCCCTTCGCAGTAGCTTGGGCTCGGTCTCTTGTGTCTTTTAAAATACTTTTTTCTGCTTTTTTGCACTTGAAACTACTCGTTCCTAACTGTTCTACATTCCTCTCACCTCTCCTTGCGCCTCTTGGAGGTAAACTATAATTGTTTCTGTAAGGCTAAACTGCTGTAATTGCTTTTGTAATTACTTGTAATTACCTAATTGTAGTTATAGGAAGAGCTATGTTCGTGGGGTCGTGTGTGTGTGTGTGTGTGTGTGTGTGTGTGTGTGTGTGTGTGTGTGTGTGTGTGTGTGTGTATACTCACCTAGTTGTGCTTGCAGGGGTTGAGCTTTATTTCTCTGATTCCTCCTCTTAACAATCTACTGGTAGATGTGTGATGTGTGATGTGTGTGTGTGTGTGTGTGTGTGTGTGTGTGTGTGTGTGTGTGTGTGTGTGTGTGTGTGTGTGCGTGCATGTGTGAGTGGTCAGGGTCGAGGGAGAGTGGTTCTGGGAGACGGTGGATGAGAGTGGTGAATGTACTTTGCAGATTCGGTGTAGGCCGTTTTTACTAGGAGTGGGTGAAGAGTGTGGATGACTGCTGTGAGTAATGGGCGTGAGTAATGGGCGTGGGTGACACGAGCGGTGAGTAACGCTATGACTGTGCTCGTACGGATTGACAAATCCAGCGGTTATATTCCCCTAATCCACAAAATATGTGGAATCTGTACATGTGACGAGTTGCAGCTGTTTTGATAATCCTCTAGCGATGACGTCAGGCACTTGGGGCTGGCTTGTAGGTCGCGACTCCTTAACAAGCCTCAGCTGCTTGTGTTCTAGAGTGGTTCACCCTAATGATAATTTAACGTTCTTCTATTGCTTTAAGACGCTACTTGCACACGCTTGGATGTCTCACTCCTTGAGTGCCACCTGAAAATGGTTTTTTTTATGAAATATAGAATTTTGGCTCCATATTTTATTACTACAGCTTCTCTATACATCAATAAATGTTTAGTCCAACTTAGCTTTGATGCGAGAACAGGTAACACGTAGTTCCCTTTCCCAGAGTCGCATAGGTTTACCTTTCGTGTCGACTTAAACACGCAAAGTTATCTTGACTGGGGGCAAGAGTTATCCTGACTGGGGGGCAACACACCCGCACCCAAACATCTTGCGAGTGACAGGGTAATGCCACAATGGTGTCCTGTAGTAGCCAGGTGAAGGAACGTCCCATAGTGTTGCAAGTAACTCAACAAGTCCAGTTGCAGCGTGCAACAGCCCAAATACAGTATACATTATAATACTACAACGACAACTGTATTCGCAATAGTTTTCATGAAAGGTGAAATTATATTTTTACAACAGCAGCGTGTTGTAAAATGCATTTCTATCCCTAATTTTCTAAATAAACTAAAACTAATTACAATTAATTAAAAACCTCGTATTAGAAGGTTTAAAATGAATATGATGATAATACTTTATATATAATGTTAATCAGTAATGACTCGAGAAAATTACATTTTATCCGTGTAAGTAATAGGTGGAACCAGCCGTGAGGTAGTAACCAGGGACCAGATTCACGAAAGTACTTTCGCAAGCACTTACATACGTGTACATCTTTCCTCAATCTTTGACGGCTTTGGTTACATATATTATACAGTTTACAAGCATGAAAACTACCCATTCAACTGTTGTTATTGTTATAAACAGCCTCCTGATGCTTCGGGGCCTAATTAACTGTTTAATCATTGGAAACAAAGCTGCCAAAGATTCAGAAAAGATGTACAGGTTCGTAAGTGCTTTTGTGAATCTGGCCCCAGCCTAATGGTCGACTAACAGCCTAATGGTCGACTAACAGCCTAATGGTCGACTAACAGCCTCACACAGCCATTGAAACATACTTTCAAACTTTCCCGAAATAACTTATTTGTGTTTTTTCATACAAAATATTAACTCCATTTTGAGAATAGTTGGAGCTTCCAGGCTAATTTCATAGAGTAAATCTAGCTGGATCCACTAAGGCTCAGGTTATAATTGGCTTCTAATGGAATAATAAACGTTAATGGCTACGGGCTCATATGCCATTATAACACGGAGGCAACGACTCCCTTGCTCTATTTTTTTTGTGTCCTGAAATTCTCCTCTGAGGAAATGTGATACTAGTGAGTGGTTCCTCACTCCTGCTAGCAACACCCGATGCTTGCGGGTGTTGAGAGAACTAGACTTCACGTTGGTAAGGAAAAGCAAGTGACATGATTGCGATATGTAAGATCCCTAGAGACACTGACAACGTGAACAACACAGTTTAGCGTGAGGTTGGAAGGTGGAACCTTAACTCAAGTCATAAACATGTGAGAAAACACTCCTTCAGTGCATGGGAAGTGAGCAATTGAAATTACCTGAATTGAGGAATTAGTTGTTGCTGACTCTATATACATAGTTACAATAGTAGTTATAATTAGAGCCTCTGGGTAACCGGTGACACACACACACACACACACACACACACACACACACACACACACACACACACACACACACACACACACACACACACACACACACATGTGGTGGAGGCTGACTCCATACACAGTTTCAAATGTAGATATGACAGAGCCCAGTAGGCTCAGGAATCTGTACACCAGTTGATTGACAGTTGAGAGACGGGACCAAAGAGCCAAAGCTCAACCCCCGCAAGCACAAATAGGCGAGTACACACACACACACACACACACACACACACAGGGGGGCCTCGTAGCCTGGTAGGGGGGCCTCGTAGCCTGGTGGATAGCGCGCAGGACTCGTAATTCTGTGGCGCGGGTTCGATTCCCGCACGAGGCAGAAACAAATGGGCAAAGTTTCTTTCACCCTAAGTGCCCCTGTTACCTAGCAGTAAATAGGTACCTGGGAGTTAGTCAGCTGTCACGGGCTGCTTCCTGGGGGGTGTGTGTGTGTGGTGTGGAGAAAAAAAAAAAAGTAGTTAGTAAACAGTTGATTGACAGTTGAGAGGCGGGCCGAAAGAGCAAAGCTCAACCCCCGCAAAAACACAACTAGTAAACACACACACACACACACCCACACACACACCCACACACACACACACACACACACACACACACACACAGGGGGGGAGCCTGTACACGTACAGCGGCTGTTCAATAAGCTTTGTATGTTCTGACAAAAGAGTTGTGTTGGTTCTTTGTTAATTAACTTAGAGGCAGCTCTTTACATTTCTCCTCGTGTAATGGTGGATGAGTAGGAGCTTACTCAGGTGTGAATAATGCATGAATGATGAGTTTAATGTACACTTTACTCATGACCTGCGTCCCACTCACATTGTACTGCTTCTTCACTATTCATTTTCTATATCCTTCTATCCCCGCTACTTTTCCGCCCCTTCTCTTTCCTTTTCCCCCTTTCCATTCCTCTTTCTTTCCCCCCATACATATCGTTTCTTCCCCTTTCTACCGTTGTCCTTCCCTCTCTTCCTCTCCCTCTCTCTCTTCCTCTGCATCCTTCTCCCAATTCCTGTACATCAGGTCTTGTGTGCTCCAAGGTATCAGAGTACAGTAAAACGTACAAATCCACAAGGGCCGCGACGGGGATTCGAACCTGCGTCCAGGAGCATCCCAGACACTGCCTTAATCGACTGAGCTACGACAGGTTTAAAAGGGTTGAAACCGAAGTTCTACTGAACTTACTGGATCCCGCAGCCTCTTCGTGGGATCCAGTAAGTTCAGTAGAACTTCGGTTTCAACCCTTTTAACCCTGTCGTAACTCAGTCGATTAAGGCAGTGTCTGGGATGCTCCTGGACGCAGGTTCGAATCCCCGTCACGGCCCCTGTGGATTTGTTCATTTGATTTATGACGTTAGTGTGATCTCTGTGTGTGTACAGTTAAACGTGACTCGCGAAGCTTTTCTTTTGACCGTAGTTTAGTTAGACCGTTTAGTTAGACCGTTTAGTTTAGTTAGTTAGTTAGACCGTAGTGCACCATTACACTTCTAACGTAGGAATAAAAGACAAACTATTCTGTATTTACATTTGTTGCTGGTTTGTTGCTAGTATAGGGAGCCGGTCGGCCGAGCGGACAGCACGCGGGACTTGTGATCCTGTGGTCCTGGGTTCGATCCCAGGCGCCGGCGAGAAACAATGGGCAGAGTTTCTTTCACCCTATGCTCCTGTTACCTAGCAGTGAAATAGGTACCTGGGTGTTAGTCAGCTGTCACGGGCTGCTTCCTGGGGGTGGAGGCCTGGTCGAGGACCGGGCCGCGGGGACACTAAAGCCCCGAAATCATCTCAAGATAGTTTGATAAAGATGATATTTAAGATAATCGTATTCTTTATTTGCTTAAAAGCTGTGGGCCTCCTCTTATCACACTTCACGAGCCTGTATCATTGTCACTCCTTTCATTGTCTCGCGTTAAGAATTAACAATCCTTTCGTAAGGTTCGTAAGTGCTTGCGTAACTGCTTCGTGAATCTGGGCCCTCTGGAGTGGCGCAGCTAGTAGGGCTGTGAATAAACAAATTAACTAAAACCAGCAGAAAATATAATAACAGTTCGTAACATGAAAATATTTCCAGGGACAAAAAAACCATAAGCCATACGAGAATGTTCATAACACATTGCTTGAAAAGTTAAATGAATATAAATATACTTGGCTGTATGCGTTGAAATGTTGAATATTTTTTAATATAATTGAAAGCACCATTACAGTTCACCACACACACCTATATCTATAAGATAGAATTGGGGGCTAGACTCACCTAACTGTTGTGGATGACACATGGGGTGGTAGCTAGGTGGCTGTAACACCTGGAGGTCCGGGGGTCGCCCCATGCCCTCCTTTAATAGGATCGACCCCTATTGCGACTCCCGACGACTTTTATGAAGTCTGAAAAATGGGGTTTGGTGTTTCAGAGAGTTTTCAGCTGTTGACACACAACATTACCACAACGTTGTTACAATTTTGTGGTTATGTTGTTTGTTGGGGAACGTAGATTACATGTTCTGAGAGGAGAGAGGAAGGTGAGGGAGGGGGGAGAGGGAATAGATGGAGGATAACGGTAAAAAAGAGAAGGGAAGGTAGCGGGGAGATGGAGCAAAGGTTAGAGAAAATAGGGAAGTTGAGATTTAGTGAGGAGGGAGAAGAGAGACCTGGGCACTGATAAACATAGTGGTAGTGAGGTTATACCACTGTGAAGAGCCCTCCTGTAAAGTCTAGTTCTCAGGGCAGTGTTATGAATAGCAAATAAAAAATCCCCAGGATGAGGAGCAGCACCCGCTAGGAGCGTGTTCTATCCATCCCAGAAGCAATATTTAACACTTGTCAAACTGTTTTTCACATGGGGCTTTCCTAGCAAGTTTCTCATCTTTAATGGGTTAGGTGAAGAGGAAGTTATTTAGTTTCACTGACTACCTTGGAGGCCTGGTCGAGGACCGGGCCGCGGGGATACTAAAGCCCCGAAATCATCTCAAGATCTCAAGATAACCTTCTTTAATAAAATTAGGACAGGAGTTAAGTTTATGGAGGGACGCAAGATTGTACCACAATTCCATTGTATAATCACATGTAACATTGTAGCTATATATGTGTGGTCTCGACAAGACTGCAGAGGAGTGACTACTGTGTTGGTGTGTTGCAGGTTCACCGCATGGTGGTGGAGCGACTACAGAAGCAAGGCAACGCCCGGGGTGGCCGCTGGAGCAAATGGTCTGGTTGGTCACCCTGCTCACGGTCTTGTGGTGGGGGCGTCTCACTCCAGTCTAGGGAGTGCCTCATGGACCCCAGGTGAGTCTCTCGTGGACCCCAGGTGAGTTTCGTGGACCCCAGGTGAGTCTCGTGGACCCCAAGTGAGTCTCGTGGACCCCAAGTGAGTCTCGTGGACCCCAGGTGAGTCTCTCGTGGACCCCCAGGTGAGTCGAGTCTCTCGTGGACCCCAGGTGAGTCTCGTGGACCCCAGGTGAGTCGAGTGCCTCAGGGACCGCAGGTGAATCATTATTCACCCTAACCGGGGTGCCACAATTATTTATATAGGTATATTTCATCTGCAATTGACATGTCTATCTTCAGGCAAGGTAATTCAGAGTCTACCCATGTAACATAAGTAATGTGTCATATCCACGTCAAAACATCATCTATTTAATTGAGGAGGGGGCCCACTAGACTGTTGCTGCCTCCCTGCTGTACTGATGACCCAGGGGCCTACTAGACTGAACACCATGCTGGCGTGTGTAGAACTCTCTTAGACTCGGTGGGACACCTTAAACTAATATGTAATTTATAACAAATTTATTTCAGACTTAAAGATCCTCAGCAGAGAAACGTGGCCGAGTACACACACACACACACACACACACACACACACACACACACACACACACACACACACACACACACACACACACACACGGGGGGGGGGGGAGGCTACTGCAAGTCACTAGAGAAAGAGGAGCCGTCAAACAGACGTATGACTGCCACTGGTGAACCTATATATAAGAGGTGAGATAGTCAGAAGCCGTTAAGTTACAGGCCAGACATGCTGGCATTAAGTACTTCACAGCGGCCGAGCAGAGCACCAGGCCCTCACAGACCCCCCAGAAGGTGACAACTTTGGCTCTAAATATGGATCAGGGAAGTTTGTCTGACGAACTTAATGTAGTTCCATGATAAGGTGACAGCAATAAGAGACGGCTGGGTAGATTGCATCTTCGGGGTTGTCATAAAGCATTTGAAATAGTTCTACACTAGACTCCTACAGTTAACCCGGACACCGAGGAGGTGGTGTAAAGGGCAGTATATTGTTTGTCGTGAGAAAATGACATTCGTATGTAAAGCACACCTGAGAATGGGTGGAATAGCTGAAGGGTTGGTAGGGAGACCTATAACGCGTATAATACACGTTAGCCACGTGGCCGGTCATATTTCAAGATCAGTGTTAGTGCAAGATGCAACTCTCAAGACGAGTCTGAAGACTGTACACTAACTACGTTGACTAGACCACACACTAGAAGGTGAAGGTACGACGACGTTTCGCTCCGTCCTGGACCATTCTCAAGTCGATTGAGAATGGTCCAGGACGGACCGAAACGTCGTCGTCCCTTCACCTTCTAGTGTGTGGTCTGGTCAACTTACTTTAGCCGCGTTATTGTGACTCATCGCCTGTACACTAACTACCTCAGGCTGAACCACCACCTGGGAAGACAAGGGGTAACTTCTCTGATAGGCAGCTGACATATTATCACCCCAAAAAACAAAGATAATTATATTTAATAAATATTACAAGATAATTTTTGATCTAGTGGTATTACATAAATTACAGGAAATGAAACAGAAATACTCCCTTCCCGCCCCTCTCCACCTCCCCTCACCTACAGCTCCCCTTTCCCCTCCCCATTATCTTCCCTCTCACAAAACGTTTCCCAGTTTCCCCCACTTATATACACGCGTTGCTCCCCATCACCACGCATCTTTATTTCAACTAGAAAGTCTGGGCGTGATCATCAGACTTAACATGTTGTGTGTCGTTTCAGGCGACGTGTTCGGAGCAGACGACGGACAGCTGCTGGCGACCCGGGCGGCAGCCGCTGTGTGGGACTCTATAAGCGCTTCCAGCTCTGCAACACCCAGGTACTGTACCAGGGAGGGGAGGGGAGCTCTGCAACACCCAGGTACTGCACCAGGGAGGGGGGGGAGCTCTGCAACACCCAGGTACTGTACCAGGGAGGGGAGGGGAGCTCTGCAACACCCAGGTACTGTACCAGGGAGGGGGGGGAGCTCTGCAACACCCAGGTACTGTACCAGGGAGGGGAGGGGAGCTCTGCAACACCCAGGTACTGCACCAGGGAGGGGGGGGAGCTCTGCAACACCCAGGTACTGTACCAGGGAGGGGAGGGGAGCTCTGCAACACCCAGGTACTGCTCCTGGGAGGGGAGGGGAGCTCTGCAACACCCAGGTACTGCACCAGGGAGGGGGGGAGCTCTGCAACACCCAGGTACTGCACCAGGGAGGGGAGGGGAGGGGAGCTCTGCAACACCCAGGTACTGTACCAGGGAGGGGAGGGGAGCTCTGCAACACCCAGGTACTGCTCCTGGGAGGGGAGGGGAGCTCTGCAACACCCAGGTACTGCACCAGGGAGGGGGGGAGCTCTGCAACACCCAGGTACTGCACCAGGGAGGGGAGGGGAGGGGAGCTCTGCAACACCCAGGTACTGTACCAGGGAGGGGAGGGGAGCTCTGCAACACCCAGGTACTGCACCAGGGAGGGGGGAGGGGAGCTCTGCAACATCCAGGTACTGCTCCTGGGAGGGGAGCTCTGCAACACCCAGGTACTGTACCAGGGAGGGGAGGGGAGCTCTGCAACACCCAGGTACTGCTCCTGGGAGGGGGGGGGAGCTCTGCAACACCCAGGTACTGTACCAGGGAGGGGGGGAGCTCTGCAACACCCAGGTACTGCACCAGGGAGGGGAGGGGGAGCTCTGCAACACCCAGGTACTGTACCAGGGAGGGGAGGGGAGCTCTGCAACACCCAGGTACTGTCTAATACTAGTGCAGGGAGGCGTAGCAGCAGCAGGTACGTGTTAGTACTGGTGGAGGACAACCCACAAGAGCAACCTTTGCTCTGGTGAAGCGACTCAGGGTGGGAGTCTTGCGATGTTAAGGTTTATACCATAAGGTAGTGAGGACGATGAGTCCCGCGCTACTCACTGGATTACTCGTCCCTGGTGAGTAAATAGGCGCGAGATGCTGGCGGCGTGTGACTCGTCTGAGTCTGGTCTAACACACAAGAGACCCGAGCCAAGAGTCATCAACCACTTACGAAACCTGTATATCTCTCCTCAATCATGGCCGCTTTGTTTACATGTATTAAACGGTTTATGAGTTCCGAAGCTCTGCGAGGTTATGACAATAATAACCTTGAATTGTAACATTTCGAAACCGTTGAAAATATGTAACCAAAAGCTGTTATGATTAGGGGAAAGATGTACAGGTTTCGTGAGTGGTTGTGCAAATGCTTGATGACTCCTGGTGGTGACCACCAGGTGTCATCTTCGCTAGGCTAACGAACTATAACCATCTTTAATGGTATCGCCCACACTGGCGGCTCCTGACTCTTGCACACTTGAGGGTCGGCCTTGTGGGGTTCTTGTGGACGAGGACTGAGCACAACACATGAATGTTGGGCGGTGTGTGTTCTGCTGGAGTGTTGCAGTGTCTTGTGAGGGGTGGCAGAGTGCGTCGTGAGGGGTGGCAGAGTGCGTGTAGCGATCACTAAGGTGGTGTTGATCCTACAGGAGTGCGGGCCGGGGTACTCTGACTTCCGGAGGGAGCAGTGCGCTTCCTTCAACAAGACGCCCTTCAACCGTCGCTTCTACACCTGGGAGCCCTACTACGACAGTAAGTACACCCGGAGCTCTCTCTACACCTGTGTGTGTGTGTGTGTGTGTGTGTGTGTGTGTGGGTGGGTGTGTGTGTGTGTGTGTGTGTGTGTGTGTGTGTGGGTGTGTGTGTGTCTGTGTGTGTGTGTGTGTGTGTGTGTGTGTGTGTGTGTGTGTGTGTGTGTGTGTTACACCTTTAATGCTCCATAGGTGTGATACACTTTCACTGACAAGTATAACACTCATTTGGTTCCTGTTATGACTCATCTTTCATACTCACTACTTCATCTCTGTGTTCGTTTGTTGTATGACTGTGTGCCCTCCCCTCCCCCCTCTCCTTCCCTTCCTCTCAGACCCCTCACCCCCTCTTTCTTCACTCTCTTGGAGAGGGGGGGAGGCGGGAATGGAGGAGTGCAGTTACTCTCACAGTCATCTCTGTTATTATACTGTACATCATATCCGTCACCCCTCCTCTCACCACTATCATCCCTGCTCTCTGCCCTACAGCACCAGACTCTTGCGCTCTCAACTGCCGCGCTGTGGGCCTCAGTTTCTACGCAACTCTCAACCAAACAGTGATTGACGGAACGCCGTGCGGTGTCCTCGACTCCAAGCGTCTGTGTGTGGCCGGCAGGTGCCTGGTAAGTACCCTGGTGACCTTGACGGTGCCTGGTAAGTACCCTGGTGACCGTGACGGTGCCTGGTAAGTACCCTGGTGACCTTGACGGTGCCTGGCAAGTACGCTGGTGACCTTGACGGTGCCTGGTAAGTACCCTGGTGACCTTGACGGTGCCTGGTAAGTACCCTGGTGACCTTGACGGTGCCTGGCAAGTACGCTGGTGACCTTGACGGTGCCTGGTAAGTACCCTGGTGACCTTGACGGTGCCTGGTAAGTACGCTGGTGACCTTGACGGTGCCTGGTAAGTACCCTGGTGACCTTGACGGTGCCTGGTAAGTACCCTGGTGACCGTGACGGTGCCTGGTAAGTACCCTGGTGACCTTGACGGTGCCTGGTAAGTACCCTGGTGACCTTGACGGTGCCTGGTAAGTACCCTGGTGACCTTGACGGTGCCTGGTAAGTAGCCTGGTGACCGTGACGGTGCCTGGCAAGTTCAGTATTCATGCGGACCTCTTTTGTGGCATTTTGAGATGTGACGTGCTTGTAAGAAGAGGATGGATGCACATGCCGTGCGAGGGGAGGGTGAGGGAGAGCACTAGAGGTCCTCACTCGCCACCAGTCTGCTCACAAGAGGCGCCTCACGCGCGTGCGAGAGCTTCGCCCAAGTTCCGTCTTTTAAGACGTAAGCTGCTCACGCAACCGTCCAGATGTACTCCCCGCGAGGGTAGCGAGACTTTATGTAAACACCTCATAACTCACACACACATCACTCGCCTCATTCATCTCCTGGCAGGCTACCTTTGTGCTCTGGGGCGTGGCGCCATGAGGGGTTTTTGCCCCGTAAAGACCCGCCTCCCACCGAGCGGTGTACCTGTGTGTGGTGAAAAGGGGAGTGTACCTGTGTGTGTGGTGAAGGAGGGGCAGCGTACCTGTGTGTGGTGAAGGAGGGGCAGTGTACCTGTGTGTGGTGAAGGAGGGGCAGTGTACCTGTGTGGTGAAGTGGGGAGTGTACCTGTGTGTGGTGAAGGAGGGGCAGTGTACCTGTGTGGTGAAGTGGGGAGTGTACCTGTGTGTGGTGAAGGAGGGGCAGAGTACCTGTGTGTGGTGAAGGGGGAGTGTACCTGCGTGTGGTGAAGAAGGGGCAGTGTACCTGTGTATGGTAGAGGGGGCAGTGTACCTGTGTATGGTGAAGAAGGGGGCAGCGTACCTGTGTGTGGTGAAGGGGGCAGCGCACCTGACCACACCTGACGAAATGAACATGCACGAGATTGATATCATCTGCACTCAACACTGCTCCCTCTAGTATCATGGCGGACTGCTGGGAATATCCTCCCCCCCCCCCCCACAGCACTCTCTCCTTCTGTGGCCTCAGTAGTCAGGGAACAACATTATGATCCTGGATCACACAGTATCGGTCCTCCCCCTTTCTTTAAAGGTAATGTGACGAATGTTAGCTGAATTATTTCTGTGTAATAATATACTGGCAGTCTCACCTGCGACTTGTACAGGTATACAGCGAGACGTTGTGGACTAAACTGGATGCTTTGAAGAGCTGTAGACTCGTAAACCGTAACTAAAGCTTTGAGTCGGCGCCACCAGAGGGCGGGGCCATATCCCCTCACTTTCCTCCCAGTGACAGACAGACTTCGGCAGCATTCAGGCTTGATCATCACTTGTAAACATGTCTACGACAACGTGTGTGGCTGTGCCGGATATATATATAAAGAATGAATAATTTCTATCAACAGTTTAATTCAAACAAAAATGAAGTAATTATCGTCAAAAAAATAAAGGTAAGGTAATTACTAGGAGGAATCGCCAAGCCATCACGACTATATAGCACTTGGAAGGGATATGATCAAAGGAAGAAGTAATAAATAGTTATTAAGAACTCAAGAGTTACTGGTATATCAATTACATTTGTCAGTGTGTGTGTGTGTGTGTGTGTGTGTGTGTGTGTGTGTGTGTGTGTGTGTGTGTGTGTGTGTGTGTGTGTGTGTGTGTGTGTGTGTGGAGAGAGCTGGGGGGGGGACACTGTCGCTCTGATGGAATTGTCGTTAATTAAGTCACTGTGGGTACGTCTCCCATGGCAGTTCCTCCAGTGTATCTGGGAGCGTCTCCCACGGTAATCTTGTTTCTTAAGTCACTGGGAACGTCTCCCATTATAGTAGCCTTAAGTGTGGAGGACGATGCGTGATATATAAAAGTGTTATCTTCTTATCTTGAGGTTATCTTGAGATGATTTCGGCGATTTTAGTGTCCCCGCGGCCCGGTCTTCGACCAGGCCTCCACCCCAAGGAAGCAGCCCGTGACAGCTGACTAACACCCAGGTACCTATTTTACTGCTAGGTAACAGGGGCATAGGGTAAAAGAAACTCTGCCCATTGTTTCTCGCCGGCGCCTGGGATCGAACCCAGGACCACAGGATCACAAGTCCAGCGTGCTGTCCGCTCGGCCGACCGGCTCCCAACCCTCGCTCAACCCTTAGAGTGTTCCCTCAAGCTGCGTCACGCAGATTTATCTTGCGTCACGCAGAGTTTCACAATGACTGTAATGCAGGGGGCTCGCCCATGTCACTATCATGCCTCGATGTCTCACCTTGCAGTGTTTGGGCTGTAATCTTGGACACGGGTGAAGTCATGCGGGCTTCCTTATCTGCTGACAATGTGACGCCATGCAGTGTGACGCCGCCACAGTCCACAGTGTGACGCCAGGCTCACCCAGGTGTACTGCTGAGAAAGGCGGTGAGCAGTGAGAGGTGAGGTGGTACATGGCCGTGAACAGTGAGGTGGAGCGCCAATAAGGTCGAAATTTGTCATGAGAGGAAGTACTGGAGGAGATGGCTGCAGCCTCCCACATGGCCACTCGAGGTGGTACGATAATGACGTTACCAGTCACTCTCAAGTCAACCACGCATCAACCACAAGTGTGGCCTTTGTCACACACCACCACCAGTTACTGTCAAAAACCTTTACACAATGAACATATATATATATATATATATATATATGGTTCATATATATATATATATATATATATATATATATATATATATATATATATATATATATATATATATATATATGTATGTCGTACCTAGTAGCCAGAACGCACTTCTCAGCCTACTATGCAAGGCCCGATTTGCCTAATAAGCCAAGTTTTCCTGAATTAATATATTTTCTCTAATTTTTTTCTTATGAAATGATAAAGCTACCCATTTCATTATGTATGATGTCAATTTTTTTTATTGGAGTTAAAATTAACGTTGATATATGACCGAACCTAACCAACCCTACCTAACCTAACCTATCTTTATATGTTAGGTTAGGTTAGGTAGCCGAGAATGTTAGGATAGGTTAGGTTAGGTAGGTTAGGTAGTCGAAAAAACATTAATTCATGAAAACTTGGCTTATTAGGCAAATCGGGCTTTGCATAGTAGGCTGAGAAGTGCGTTCTGGCTACTAGGTACGACATTATATATATATATATATATATATATATATATATATATATATATATATATATATATATATATATATATATATATATATATATATTAGTATATTTTGGTAGCAGTCTTTCCTGTAGACATATATTATTAAATATGACCGAAAAAGTAAGATTAATAATTTTACTTTCGTAAGATTATTAGAATTAAATAATGTTAGAATGTTAATAATGTTAGAATTAGTAACGAATTATTAATTAGCAATAATTGTTATTATTAGAAATTATAAAATTGGAATTATTAGCAATAATTGTAGAATGTTAGGATTAGAATGTTAATAATGTTAAATAATAATTATTTCGTGTTAGAATTATTAATCTTACTTTTTCGGTCATATTTAATAATATATATATATATATATATATATATATATATATATATATATATATATATATATATATATATATTATTAAATATGACCGAAAAAGTAAGATTAATAATTCTAACACGAAATAATTATTATTTAACATTATTAACATTCTAATTCTAACATTCTACAATTATTGCTAATAATTCCAATTTTATAATTTCTAATAATAACAATTATTATATATATATATATATATATATATATATATATATATATATATATATATATATATATATAATATAGGGGGTACCACCTCTGGTGCAATTATAGGGACCCACATCCTCAGAGAAGGGAACACAGAGCATTCAGGGAAATAAATATATATATATTAGTATAAAATTGTATGTCCGAGGTTGGAGCCAGATGCTTGCGGCTAGCCTCAACAGATATTTCAAAGTAACTGATGTTAGGTACGTGCAAAATATGAGCGGGTTGGGTTTGTCATTATTGAAAAGAGTGCCACAAGACACGGTGCTAAGCGACCTCCACGACCAATCTTGCTGTAGAAGTATGCCTTGTAATGTTTGTTTTACCGTATCGTAAAACTCTGCATGATGTTGGTCATTCCAACGTTTCCAACAAATCCAGTCATAATACTTTTTAAAACAGTGGTTCTAAGCCTCCTTTTTTGGGGGGGAATGGAGCTATATTTTATTACTCAGACCCTCGATGGTATCGCGACCCGCAGACTGTATTACTGTCTCATGATCTTCGTGGCTGTGATGACGACTGCGTGATGGCTTCTTATAATTTGTTAGTGATATTGTGGGAGTGTGTGCGAGAAGGGAAGTGAAGGGAAGAGAGGCAGGCGGACAGTCAGGCAACTGCCGGGTCCCAATTCAAACATTGTGCCAACCTCAACTGAACCACCTGAACTATCTTCCCATCTAATCATTGACAATCATGTGCCGCAGAACACGCAGTACAAATACAAGATCACTGATAAAATAATGATCATATTTAAACCTTACACTATCGGGGCAAGAAGTTAACCTGTTCAAAAGATTCCAAGGTAATAATCACTATATTTACCTGTGATAATCTCCAGTATCTGAGACTTGGCGCAGCCGCATGAAGAAGGATGTGCTTGAGATGGACCTCACAAAAAAAGCGGTCACACCTGATGCTTGGGGTCAGCCGACCTGCAGGGTGTTACTGGGATCCCTGTGTAGCGGACGTGTCCTTCCTCATCTTGCATTTCATGAACCCTGCGTATCCTGTTCTGGGCAAGATGCTTGACAAGTTTTACGCACGGCCAACGCCACATGATCTAGATGTTAAGCCCTCCCTCCCGTCCACCCCTTCAGAGGAATGGTGGGATAAGAGAGTATTCACCTCTAGGTAATAATGGGCCAGCCACAGGCTAAGGACCCTGTATATGTCCCTTAGGAATATTCCTGAAAAAATAGGTATATTTCAACTTTCCTTCCTACCACCCCCAGGTCGCTGCCTCCCTTACGTCTCCAGCACAAGGCTGCTACGACCAGTGGGGCGCCGCCCGCCTGCAGCAGCGGCATGCTGTGTTGTTAGCAATGGTCTGCCCACCTATAGCTTGGCGATTTGCTGAAAAACAACTCTCTCAGTGCTGTTTTATGGGATCAAACATATATTTTGGACCTTTGCAGAGTAAAAATAAAATGCAACACAGACTTGCATAGAAAAAAAGAGGACCGTGTTTATTAAAGACAAATGTTTTCCCATTTCATGTTGTCTACGGGATGGGATGTTTCCCTCCCAGTGAGTTGTGTCGTAATTCTCTCCTGCGTTGCTACACGCTGCCCGGGGGCTGTAGGGAGCAGACTTCTGCCTGCCGGCCTAGCCATTACCAGGCAGATGAGGGCACGTGGTCACTCACGCAGCTGGTGAGTGTCTACCAGCCTTACAGCTGTTCCCTGCATGTTCACCCTTGTTCTAAACATACATAAAACGTGCAGCGGTTTCATGACCATCGTGTTTAACTCCCGTTCTTGTGGACCACCACCGAGAAGATACACATGTTCAGATCTATAAAACTTCACGGGATATGCGAAAATATTATCACTTCTCTGCCAAACTCGCAATACGAGGATCGAGGTGCATTCCTGGATGGTGTACAACATATTGGATTGTCCTCTTATGGCCCAGAGTCAAGAGCCTCCGGGGCTGTCTCGGGTGTTATGGCCTCTAATCCCGTTGTTCCACGCTGGCTGGGGAACTATACATCGTCTCCTCCGGCCCAACAACACGTTTTCCAAACTCGTCCATGTTCATGAACAGCCTCCGGGGGCTGACCGGACCTCCATGTACACTTTGGCTTGATTGAGGGTCATACAGTTACTTTTTTTGGTTTGGTGCGTGCGCGTGGGGAGGGTTGAGTACTTGCCTGTCAGTGACTAAGGGCAAGTAAAGGCTAGATCTTTATGGCCACCTACTGGCCGCCTTGTGCCTGACTGTTGTCTTATAAGTGAACTATTGTGACGGTCAAATTGATTGTCGAATCTGGCCTTTGAGGTGTTCGTGTTTGTGTGTGTATTTACAATTTGTATTTAATGTTTGTGCCTGTAGGATCGAGCTGTTAGCTCTTGGACCCCGCCTTTCTAACGGTCTAATCGAGGGTCTTAAACGACAGTATGGCCATTCCTCTACGGTGCCAGGAAGGTGCCACAACAACACACACAGAGTGCTCACATCTCGCAGTATCATACACACGAGGCCATCGACTCTTCACCCGTAGGCTAAGAAAGCCAGAGAGCTCCGCAACTCTTTTTAAAAGTATAATGTAATACACAATATTCCAAGCGAACTGCCTGGTTCATCTCTGTCTCGGGGCCTGAGGTAGACTGTCAGTAGCCAGGAGGTCCTTCACCAGGTGGTCTCACAAGCCGCCTTCCTCCTCGTCAACGTTCTTGGGCGTCCAGGTGATCAGTACACGAATATAACGAGTTCATCTTGGTATCTCGAATGTCTTTCCCGCCTCCATATACCTGCCCTCCTCTCTCTCTCTCTCTCTCTCTCTCTCTCTCTCTCTCTCTCTCTCTCTCTCTCTCTCTCTCTCTCTCTCTCTCTCTCTCTCTCTCTCTCTCCCTCTCTCTCCCCCCCTCTCTCTCTCTCTCTCTCTCTCTCTCTCTCTCTCTCTCTCTCTCTCTCTCTCTCTCAGCGTACTCACCTAGTTGTGCATGGGGGGCTGAGCTTCGGCTCTTTGGTCTTGTGTGGTGGGTAGGGTATTGCGTGGGTCGGTTGGGTGGAGTCAGGTGTATACAGTAAGTGTGGAGAGAATATGTGAAGGAAAAAGTGGAGGTGAGGCTGGTGTGGAGGGGGAGGGGGAGAAAGGGGGTTGCAGATGGCAAATTGAATGGTGGATAGGGAGAGGGGGAGGAGGGGGGAGGGGGACATTGCCACACTTGTTGGTCCGTCTCTTTGATGTACGATGCTGAGGGATGACCCCCACACACCCTTACCCCCTCTAACCTCCTCTTGTGTGGGCTGCACCCCTTCCCTGCCTCACCTCGCCACACCCCATACCTGCCACACCCCTTCCCTGCCTCACCTCGCCACACCCCATACCTGTCAAACACCTCGCCACACCCCCATACCTGCCACACCTCGCTTAACCACTCTAAAGCATCTACTGTGCTCACCTGTTGTTGTATATTCAGCTACTGGGAACAAAAAGTTCCAAATAGCAGGGCCACTATGTAGCAGTGTGAAGTCCACTATGGCGAACCCGTAGTGGACGTAAGACTTGTGGACTTAACCTGGCACAGGAGCGGGGCTGCATCTGTGCCCACCTCTCTCCAATTATCTATATTTGAACCCACCAAGTACCCCACCCCAGCCTGGGACCAGTCACCTGAGCCCACCTTAAAGCCCACCCACAGGCTGGGAGCCGCCAGACTACACGACAGGTAAACAGTGAAGAGCCTGCACATCTGGTCTTGTTTAATGGAATGTCAAAGTAAACAAATTCGAATAAAATACTAAAGATACAAACCCAGAATGATAGCAAGAGTGCACACTAAAATAACTGAAGTGATAACTAATGCAATATTCCTAGATAATACTACTGAGCAGGAGAGGGTGTGGTACTGCTGGTCAAAAAATAGACGGGATTTTTCTATACGTATTAAGGAGGACAATATCGAATTAATAATTTCAAAGGCAGGAAGAATGTCATTGTGGCCGTGATTTCTAATCCCCAGAGAACCACAGAAAAACACCATTCAATGCGTGAAATAAACGTCTTTCAGAATGACTGAAACTGCTAGTAATTGGAGACTTTAACCGTGGACAAATTGACTTGGAAACACAGTAGTCAAAAAGCGGGTAAAAAGGACATGGCGAACGAAGCTGATAGAAGTAGCAGAAAAAAACTTACTGATACAACGTGTCGGGTAGAAAACATGGATTAGAGGAGAAGACCAAACAGCAAGGCTAGACCTGGTCTTCACACAGAGCAAGATGGCCAGTGACCACTACATAATGGTCTTTTTTCATTTCATTTCCCACGGGTTGGAAATCCACGGTCCAAGAAGAGGTGAAGCTTCATCTTGCAGGCATAATTTGTTAAGTACATATGAGTGCACTTCTAAACTTTCCCTCGAGTACACACTTGAAGAGCAGATGGGAGGAGACAGTTTGTGACCCCACACATTAAGGGCCAACACCTGACCTGACCAAGTGGGTCAGTAGACATAACTCACACTACATCAGCCAAGACCAAGCTGGGCGACGTCACAGTGACCAATAGGAACCTAGACTAGATGACCATTACACAGCTGTACACAGCCTGAGACCAGTGCTAGGAATCGCTCAACCTTTAACGACCGACACTGAAAAGCCAGAACCCAAGAGATTAAGCTCAACCTGCGCAAATATAGGTCAGAGAATAAACACATTACACAACAAACTCACGAGTTACACGCTTGGCATAATAAATTCGCGTTAAATCAAAACAAACAATTATGTATCAATAACTGGCTACATAGACAACAAACAGCTGATACTTGTATCAGGGGTAATGAGCATGACTCATCAACAACATCAGCTAACTACATCTCTATAACAGCTCGTAGTGTGTGGAGTGCACCCGTGGCTGCTCTTGGTGGGCCGCGTGTTGCGTCACCAGGTGCTACATAGTCTTGGTGGCTTCTCTTGATAATTACCTTGTGCAAACACATTAAGGTTGATGCTCGTTTCATGCACAATTATGAACCGTTGTTGTTAAGAGGCTGGCAGCCACAACCCAGATGCTGCAACAATTCAGGCAGCTTGTATGATTAGCTAATAACACAGACTGATATTCAACAAACATCAATCACACTTGCACTGCTAGACATAACTACGGAACAAGTAGAGTCCCAGCTTACAACAACCAGGGTGAACTAACACGTGGCGAGCAAGCAAAAGTAAATAAGTAACGCTAATAATAATAAACTATCATTATAACAGGCACTTACAGCAAGAGTTACAACTGGCATTAACAATAACGGTAACACTCACCAGTCTAATAACATTAACTATATGATGTGGTAACGCAGATCTTCTTCCCCTCTTAACACAACACTATATTAAAAAAATGTTAATACGGAGATATGTTAATTCCAGAACAAGATAGCAACTACCTCATTTTTTTCTTGCAAATCCCTTCCAATACGTTAGTTTTATATAAGAGTTAGAAAGGCTGCCTGGTTAGCCCTACAGGACGCCTCTCTCCCTCCCAGCTCCTCTGACCCCCTTCCCAGCCATAGCGCTGAGAGTAGGTGCTGGGAAGGAGGGGGATGGAACAAGCTGGAACAGGGGTTTTACCCATGAAAGGACTGGTTTTGTGCCCCGGGTACTCACCCCCTCACACCTCCGGGGCCCCTCGTGTTGTGTTGGGGTTTAGCCTGGTGGCTCCTCTGCCGGTTAGCTATCTTGAGGTTATCTTGAGATGATTTCGAGGCTTAGCGTCCCCGCGGCCCTGTCCTCGAGCATATCTTCAGGTTATCTTCAGATGATTTCGAGGTTTAGCATCCCCGCGACCCGGTCCTAGACCAGGCCTCCTTTTTGTTATACATCCCCAGGAAGCAGCCCGTAGCAGCTGTCTAACTCCCAGGTACCTATTTACTGCTAGGTAACAGGGTTATTAGGGGTGAAAGATACTCTGCCCATCTGTGTTCCCCTCTACCGGGGGATCGAACCCAGAACCTCAGGACTACGAATCCGAAGCGATGTCCTCTCAGCTTGTCAGGCCTCATGTGTGGTTACATAATACTTTAGAAGGTTAGGGATGGGGGGGGGGCAGACGAAGACCTGGGATGAGGAAGGAGTGAAGGTTAGGTGCCCACTCAATCCGACCATCGTGGATCGAACGCCGAGCAAGGAAGAAACGGCGCCGTTTCTATACCGACCAGTCCAGGTGGAGAAGACATAGGTTTGAAGGAATTGCCTTCGATTCAGTAAAATGTCTGAAGACAGTAGGTAGACATATAAGTCGGGAAACTTAATCTCTGTCTTCTAGAGGAAGGGCGACATTCTTCTTTTCTTACCATCAACTGTTCTTGTCCCACCAAGCAGGTCCGCTCATTCTTGCCTCAATTTGTGCAAATCCTCACAATTCTTAGTTGTTATAAACAAAATATTTCCTTTTATTCATTTCACATGACCCTAAGGTTATTTTTGTTACTCTACTTCTCTCAGATCAATATCAACTATTATTTTGTACTCGATTATCAGTTCTCTCTCTCTCTCTCTCTCTCTCTCTCTCTCTCTCTCTCTCTCTCTCTCTCTCTCTCTCTCTCTCTCTCTCTCTCTCTCTCTCTCTCTCTCTCTCTCGCCACACTTTTCAACCTTTGTTATTTGAACTCTTGAATCCTCGTAAATATGATTACCCTTTCACCTCTCCCAGGGCGTTCACTAACACACCTGGCTAAGCAACATAAAACAAAATGTAGATAAAGTTTTATAACCAGAAATGATTTCCTGGTGATTTTTTGTTAATCGTAGCCTAAAGTATGTACTTTATATTAATACTGTCAAAAGAAATGACGGTCAAAGGCCTCTTGAAAGAGAATAGTGTAGCTTGCGTTTTTCCCCGATTTTAATTGTACACTGTCTGACACCACATATGGTGACACCACGTATGGTTACACCACACTGTGTGACAAGGTCTAGTGACACCACATTGTGTGATACCGTCTAGTGACACCACACTGTGTGACACCACATGCAGCTCCACTATACCTAACTCAATGATTAATAATGACAAAAATATTAAAGATATCGCGACCTTCTGATACATTGAGCACTTATGTTCAAGGCAAAAGATAGTAAGAAGAGTTAACAGAATTAAGACTTAGGTATTGAAGAGAGTGACTGGTCGTAATCCAGCAAGTCACTGTCGACATCTCTCTCTCATCTTCCTCTTGTGTCTCAACATCTGCAGCTTCACGATGGCCAAGAAAAAGCAGCTAGGACCCTTGCGTGCGCTGGGTTCGTATGTATCACAGGCGGGCATACAAGGTTTGAGTTTGTTCTGTTTAAGCTTCCGGGATGGACGGCATAATTAAGAGGAAGAGACAGTGGGATTTTCGACCCTATCAGTTTTTGCATTCTCCGCTAACTGTTATGCCCCGACAACATAGAGAGATGAAAGAATATATTGGCAAGTTTGACTTGATTTTGGCCTCAGTGGCTGTTAGTTTAGTCAAGTGTGTTAGTGTACGGCTCTCTTGATCACATGCTGGATGCTGTATGACAGCATCCAGCATGACATATTCTTCAACCCTCCAGATATTCTTCTCACTGCTCTCGTATCATACACAAACTTAATACCACTCTCAACAAGCACAGAGTCGAACCCTTTATTGTACAATTTTATAAATTACCCAATTCCATGCATTTTTATGCACATCCTTAATAATAATATTAAGTGGCACTTTGTAAACATAATAATAGTTTTCATGATAATATTAATGGTCCATCCTTATAATAATGTACGGTCATGTCCAATATTAATGATGGTGCTGTCAAGTAATAATAATGATTCTGCCCAATAATTCTCATGAACCAGCCTAATAATAACAACAATAATAAAAGCACCATCACCACTATAACCCCTTCGTACTTTACTGAAATAGAAATATTATATACTTAAATGTATTTACATTTAATGCATCAAATTAAGTCAAAGAGTTGGAGCCTCCTGAAACAGCCACCACCGGTTGCTCACTGTTACCAGCCAAAGAAGATCAACAACTTTTTGCTACCTCGTCGCCTCGTGCACAAGGTTCGGGCCAATTAATTCCACCTTGGAACTTGACGCCACGACTGACCGGCCTCAATTAATTTCAAGGAGCAAAGCCTGGTCTGGTGAAACAGTGAATCACGATAAAGTGGAGTCGAGGACCCTGATCTCGGCGTATTATCGCGGATTTGATCGCGTTCGCCGTATCATATATTTCATCGTAATAGTGGGGCTTTAATCAGCACTGCCAACTTTTCCTGGAAGCCTCCCAACATATACAGATTATAAAATGTTACACTATAGACCGAGTACAAAGACGTGAGTAACAGTACCGGGTGGCCACAATAAACATCCAGGGTCAACAGAGAGGTCAAGCGTTAAAAGTTTGGAAAACATCGGGAAAAAGCTTTCGGGAACTTGAAGACATCAGCGAATTACTTCAAGGAAGTTTGGAGACATCAAACTCAACCTTTGCCACATAAAGTAGACTGTGGGTGGGTGAGAGTGAGGGGCTACCAGGAACACCCAGCACGGGACGTCGACGCCCGCACCCTCTGGACACCTCCCCAACAAATCAAAGATCAGGAAAGCCGTAAAATCACGAAGGCATGACTGTACGTTGTCCAGGTCTGAGGCACTATTCAACTTGTGCACTTTGTCACTGGGGACGGGCTCGGGTCACTGGGGATGGGCTCGGGTCACTGGGGACGGGTTCTGGTCACTGGGGACGAGTTCTGGTCACTGGGGATGGGCTCGGGTCACTGAGGATGGGTCATTATGTCAATTTCGCGAGCCGCTACCATTTTCTAGTACGACAATTTTTGACCTTAGGTAGATTATACGTCAGAATGCGACGTTCTATTATGAGGACGGATTGCCAAGTTCGTGTGAGCCGAGGGCATGGTTAGGAGGGCCCTTTCCAGCCTGTTACGTCTGCCTCCGTTACTTCCCTGGGTCACAGTGAATGACGGCCGGGATGGACCTCTTGGCTACAAGTGCAGTACATATCCCGATGAGTTTCCCCCCCCCCCCCCTTACGCCGCCAAGTAAACTAATTTGCAAGTGGCACGAGTAGTTTGGTTAATGAATGATGTGGCAGCAGACTCCATATTAAGTTGAGGGTGGACTGACTGTGTTACACCGTGTGTGATGTTCCTTGCTGTCATTCTTCTCTCTCTCTCTCTCTCTCTCTCTCTCTCTCTCTCTCTCTCTCTCTCTCTCTCCAAGTGTAAGACAAGTACACAGAATTTATGTATTTATGTCTTGCAAAAGTTCTTCGGTAAACACCCGGCATCATCATTGCATATCTTGAATGTCTGCAACATCTTATGCTACTTGGATCATATCAATAATTATAACGAGTAATATTGTAGAGAGGTGAAGACAGCGTGCGGGAACCACTCTGGAGTACCGGTCATTTAATGCACTCGAACAGCAGTTTATACTGGAGTACTGCGGTATGCAGGCCCTAGTTCGCTCACCCAGGCATCCACTCACTCACCCACCGACTTATCCACTCACCCATCTCTCACACTCCCACCCCCATTAATAACAGATAATATCTGACTTATAACTTTACATGCAAGAAACCACATCTGTTATTAAAGACTTTTTCGCCACTCTGAGCTGCTCACTTGACTCTTCTCGACACCCCAGAACCTTGCCGGGATGCGAACCGTGGTCTAACACAATAAAAGTTTGTTCAAGGGCTTCATCTTCCTCTGTAAGAATACCTGACCCACAAGACAACTGTAAATGCATAGGAGACAGGGCAGCTCCTCCTGTTGGTATCTTAAAGCAACGACTGACAACATTTTGCGGATAATGTTTAACATTTTCACAGGAGCGTAAGCTGTGGAGTGTGTTGTGCAACACATTATAAGGAGTTGTGGTTATAGGCTGTATTGAGAGCGTTATAGCTTACTGTTTACTGATTTCACCCACTGTTTGGGTGAAAGGGTTATAGGCTGGTTACAATTCGTGGGAGGATTATAGATTGGTATTTTTGCGACGGTTGGGTTTTGATGGCCTGTGTACTGTGCGTTGATATGTTATAATGTTGGTGCTCAGTAACGTTATGGTGTACTGTGCCGGCTTGAAACACCCTGGATTGTTGTGTACAACTGTAATGACTCTTAACACATTCATCCACTTTGTCGGGTGATGGCAGCCATCACCTCATACCCCTGCCATCCCTACACTGTGTGTGTATACATGTGTGGTGTGTCGCAGGGTGTAGGATGCGACGGCGTACTGGGCTCGGGACTGCGGCTGGACGCATGCGGCCACTGCGGCGGGGATAACAGCAGTTGTCGGGTGATCGCCGGTGTCTTCTCGAGAGCCAAGATGCCATACGGCTACAACGTGATCGCCACTCTGCCACGAGGAGCTGCCAACATCACCATCCAGCACGTCAAGGCCTCCACTAACTACCTCGGTTCGTACATCGTCCTCCACTAACTACCTTAGTTTGTACATCGTCCTCCACTAACTACCTTAGTTTGAACATCTTCCTCCACTAACAACCTGAGCTCGCAAATATTCATTACAAAAAAAAGTAAAGTAGAAGTTTTAACGATCGTTGAAACTGGAAAAAGTTTCCAGTTTCAACGAAAAAAGTTTCAACGATCGTTCCTCTTCACTTACAGTATCTTGATTTGCAAATATCCAAAATTGGTTTTCATTTACGATTTTTTCTTCTATAAATTGGTTATAAATCTTACCACTAGTTTATATGATTTACAAATATTCATCCAAAATTGGTTTTCATTTACGAATTTGTCTTCTATAAATTGGTTATAAATCTTGTCTCTAGTTTATATTAGTTCATACCTCTTCCCAAGGCACTTAAATCATACTCATATCCTAAAGTTTAAGTCTTGTATATAGACTTTCGCATGGGAGTTAGATCTAACTGGCATAGTTAGGTCGTGCGCTTGAGCCGTGCTCTCTCCGACAGCTCTGCGTCATCAGGGCGGAGAGTTCTTCATCAATGGCAACTGGGCTGTGAATGGGTCTGGCAACTACCAGTCTGATGGCACCACCTTCACCTACCAGCGACCAGAACACTTCCAGGGGGACAAGGTGACGGCGGTGGGTCCCCTCCAGCAGCCTGTTGATGTTATGGTAAGTTACCCTCTCAAACCCTCCCATAAGTCCACTACGGGCTCACCATCTTGAGGTTATCTTGAGATGATTTCGGGGCTTTAGTGTCCCCGCGGCCCGGTCCTCGACCAGGCCTCCACCCCCAGGAAGCAGCCCGTGACAGCTGACTAACTCCCAGGTACCTATTTACTGCTAGGTAACAGGGGCATTCAGGGTGAAAGAAACTTTGCCCATTTGTTTCTGCCTCGTGCGGGAATCGAACCCGCGCCACAGAATTACGAGTCCTGCGCGCTATCCACCAGGCTACGAGGCCCCCCCACCATAGCCAGTGTTACTTGGAACTTTTTGTTTCTGGTAGCGAATCTTTAACACCACCACCACCACCTCGTCCACACCCCACCACACCCACAATACCCATTGCCTCAGGTCGCCCGGGAACCAAGGATAAGCGTCCTGAACAAATCCCCAAGGGCTGTGACGAGGATTCGAACCCTAGTCACGGCCCTTTGTGGATTTGTTCATTTGATGCATCACGCTATTGTGATTTGCGTGTGTAATAAGCGTCCGGCTATAATCTTGTTACATGATGGCTTCTCCTTGCTCCCCAAGGCCAGAAATATTTAGCTTGTATTTCTCGTAATTTGTCTAAATAATCTATATTTTACTGATGAGGAACTATTTCACTTCATGGTGATATATGTGTTATACGCGAGGTTTCTTTCTTACTTCAGCTGTTCTACCAGTCGACCAACCCAGGCATCAAGTACGAGTACCGGCTGCCCATGTCACCCACGTCGTCGGCGCCACGGGCGACGGGAAGCGTGGTGGTGCCGGGGTCTCCACAACGACGCCGTCGACCAGATAACCCACTCAACCCCTTGGTGCCAGGAGGACCAGCCTCCAGGACCCCGCCCTCTGGTACAGTCTTTCTCCTCTTCACTCTTTTTCTAGCCTTTGGAGTGGGCACTTTCGAGCCCCGACTTGTATGGTAGCCGGCCGGGGCTCTACCACTGGCACTGGTGCCACGCACAGGTTAAAGGCAGAGTGGGTAACAGTTTAAGATAGGCCTATATATACCGTGGTTTTGAAACAGGACATCCAATCAAGCCGAATTCGCGTAATGAGTTCTTTTCTATTTTTGAGGGGATTGACATTCAACACATGCATTTTGTATATTTTCAACCAAAAATAACCTTGCACAACCTCACCTAACCTAAAGAGGCTTATTATTTTTAAGTGCTGCCAAACTATAATTCGGCCAATATTAAGTAATTTACATAATCATTCGAATATATTAATATCGTGATTCATAACTTCCCGGGAGGACATTGCGAGAAAATATCAAATATGAATCTCGTTTATCTTTCCCTACTGCTTGCCCGGGCCCACTGCTCTCCCAGGCAAACTGTTCCACGGGGCCACCTGCTCTATTGGGCCCACTGCTCCCCTGGGCCCACTGCTCGCCCGATACCCAGCAATTGTGTTAATAAATAAAGCTTTCCTCGTCAAACTAAACGAGACGAGTTTCTTCCCTGTTGTAATGTGGCACAGTTGTCATTCAAGGCCAGAACCACCCGTACAGCCGTTGTCTTCATCTCACACTGTTGACAAAAATGTTTGGACAGCGTCAATTACCCGCGCCGCCGCCGCTTTGTTTACACCCGACACGTGGCACCGTGACGTCACGCACAACGGCTCGGTTGCCAGCCTTCCAGTTTTGTTTTTATTTTCTACCCCAGACGAGGCCATTCATGTACAGTGGTATTCTGTCCTCCGAAGATAGCTATAGAGATCTGTTAGTCTACGTGCAGTGTTGTAGGGTATTGAGCACTCAACTACAGGCGATTTAACGGCTTTTACAATGTCAAATTGCAATACTAACTTATATATATTATATATATATATATATATATATATATATATATATATATATATATATATATATGTATGTATGTATGTATGTAAATTATATGTAAAGGAAATTCCTGTTTCATTTTTCCTCCGTGGTCTGACATTGTCACATTCTTAATCACGTGTTTATTTTCGTGATATACACACACACACACACACATATATATATATATATATATATATATATATATATATATATCGTCTGTGCTATGAATACAGGTTAGACCTGTTCCACTATATTGGAACATTATATTATATTATATATTATATTATATTATATTATAGACCTGTATCTACTATATTCTCATGGAGGCATCTTGGCAGTCATCCTGTGAAGATGTATATGTGAACTGTGTATTTAATGATAATGATGGTAACAACACGGCAATTGCTATCAAGGACAATATAATATTTTACATTGGAGTTAAATTATTGATGTAATACAGGAAGTCACAATAACGGGGGGGTGAAAGAACCCACACACACACACACACACATGGAGCGAAAGTGTGTCGACGTTTCGCTCCGTCCTCGACCCTTATCGAGTCGTGTCATATAGATCTATCCGTAAATAGTTAGATTTTCACACATAAGATGCATTGCTCTAGTGTATAATACTGTCTTTGTCCACACACACTGTACTTCATATCGTCTATATTCCCATACAAGCTGAACGGCCAAGTGATACTTGTGTCCAAGTGGTATTCAGGTAGCTACAACACCTGCCAGTCTACTGACTTTGTTACTTGTGTGATAACAAGTGTTGCGACACAGCCTGCGACACAGCCTGCGACACAGCCTGCGACACAGGCTCTGTCTCGAAGACAGCCTCGTCTTCCGTGTCCCTCATTAACGACTGTGGGACACGTCAGCCTGTTTCACCCCTCACTTGTTGCTTCTCACTAATGAGGTGTCTCTGGGAGGCCCCTCACCAGGGAGACAAAGTGTGCCTCAACACTTTAATATTCTCCGCTCATTAGTTGACCCTTAATATTACTGTTGTTTGTAATATTACTTGTAATTAGAGTCTGAAGTTTCTTGCGGTTCACCCCAAATATAAATGTTTATAATGTACTGTGGTATATATTGATATACAATCTGTCAGTTGCAATTTAATTTTTTTTCACGATCAAATTCAGACATTTTAAAATCATTGATTTCACGTTAAATATTAACTTTATTATAAATACAGTTTTATTTATAATAAAGAGAGCGTGCCGTGTACAGTCTCCAGCACTCAGCTTCATTAATTTACACTTGCACGAGTTAAACTCTGGCTGCCACTTGTTGAAGTTTTCCTGTAGTTTCCCCCCTTGTCTACTTAGTGTTTGTCAGTGTTCAGCTGTACTAATATAATCATAATAGTTTTTTTTGCTGACCAACTATTGAGAGGAAGAGTCTATCCTTTTATGAACATTTATATATATCAGGAGCAAGACGGGTAGTACTAACGCCTGTGGCACCACTCGTGGCACCTCCTTAGACAGAAATCTCTTGACATTTATGGCTCACATACTCCGTCGTCCACTGCGGCACCTTCCCCGTCATTACTGTCTGTTTCTTCTACTTGTACACTCGTCTCCTGAGGCTACGGTGCCGAAGCCTCTCTCACAATCCCCCCAAAATATGCAGTCTGTCCACCCTTCTCTTTCTTGCCAGATTTGTGTCGTTCGGTTATAAACCTCAGCCAGGTTTGCGAGGCAGGATTTACCATCCGCCGATGGTGTGTTATAAAGTCCTTTCTCTCCAGGTGATCCACCGGCCTCCACTAAGCCTTCTCTATATTCTCTTCTTGTATGCGAGTGAAGGACACTGGTCTGTTTAATCTGTCTCGTTTGTGTTTAAACCACATAATATGTACTCTTCAGCTCGAAGTAATCAAAGGGGTTACCAACACATGCGGCCAACCTTACCTTGGTTAAGCCAAACGTAACTTTGGGAACACGAGTTGCAAGTGTCAGCAGTTAAGCCAGCACAGTACTAGAGCAGTGTAGCATGTTGCAGCTTTCCTGCAAGAGGTGTAAACTAGAGCTGAGAGTACCTCATGTGCTTTGGACGACATACTCTCTTTCAATATTCAGTTTCAACGTCGTTAAATGCATAATGAATAACGTGTCAGTTTATGTAATCTATCCCAGGTCCAGTGAATGACGCTCGCTCCATCAACGGCAACTCCGTCCTCTCCTCCCAGAGATGGAAGGAAGAGGAGGAGGAGAAGAAGAAGAAGCTGGGAGGAAAGAAAGAGCGTAGGAAGGGCATCAGAGATAAGAAGGGAAGGAGGCCGAGGTATGAATGGAAGGTGGCGGGCTTCAGCAGCTGCTCGGAGACCTGTGGCGGAGGTGAGTGTACTGAGGTCCTCTGCTGCTACAGCTGCTGCTGCTGTTGCTACAGCTGTTGCTGCTGCTGAGGCTGCTGCTGCTGCTGTTGCTACAGCTGTTGCTGTTGCAGCTGTTGCTACAGCTGTTGCTGCTGCTGAGGCTGCTACAGCTGTTGCTACAGCTGTTGCTACAGCTGTTGCTGCTGCTGCTGAGGCTGCTGCTGCAGCTCGAGCTGTTGCTGCTTCTTCTTTCATATGTATTTCTAATTTCTACTAAGTGATACTATTCATACTATTAATACTGAATTCCCTGATTAAAAATACAAGAACTATCAATCAATTCGATCAACGTTCAATATTTTTCTAGTTATGAACATTGTTGCTATGGGTGTCGCTTCTACCGCTGCTCTGACACTAACTCTTTCAATATTGATGTTAAGATTGAGGGCTGCTTAGTGGCTGGTTCTAAACTGGCGAAATTGGTTCTAAAACTAATTTCGTCTTCGGACGTGAACGTCTCTGCGCTCTGCTGCTGAGCAAGCAGACCCACACCGGACACTAAGCAGACCTACACCCGGCACAAAGTAGACCCACACCTGGCACATAGCAGACCCACACCCGGCACACAGCAGACCCACACCCGACACAAAACAGACCCACACCCGGCACACAGCAGACCCACACCCGACACACAGCAGACCCACACCACAGAGATGGTGGTTGTGTTATGAGCAGCGAGTAACCGCATGCTTCACCGTGACGTGTGACAGGGACGCAGACGACGCGGGCGGCGTGTGTCAAGAGGAAGAGAGGTAACGAGGTCCCATCCAACCACTGTCGCGACCTGCCCCGTCCCGCAGAGGAGACTGTCCGCTGCAACCTTCGACCCTGTCCCGCCACGTACGTCACCCCCCCCCCCTGTCTTTCCTGTCTCTTCATCAAAGCTGGTGTTAGGATCACCATCAGTGATCATCACTGGCACTATATCATATTACAAGCCAAACCAATGTGTAGGTTAATATAAGATGCCTGGTGGTATAATGCATTTAACACACGCACGGATTTTGCCTCGGCTGGCGTGGGTGGCGAATGCCGGCGTGCAGGTGGGAAGCGGAGGCGTGGGGGCCGTGCAGTGTGACGTGCGGGCTGGGCGTGCAGACCCGGCAGCTGACGTGCAAGATGAAAGTCTCCCAAGACCACTTCGTGGCGCAGCCAGAGGGCGCCTGCCTCGCCCCTCAGGACATACCCAAGGCACAGGTGAGAGACCCCCAGCTCCTTGTTTTTGGGGGAAGAGGGAAAGGGGAATGGCGAATAGGGGAAGGGGGGGGGCTCTAAAGTTAGAGGATTTACCTCTATTGGAGGCTACAGTTTGTCGGAAATCCTCCCTCTCTTCCCTCACATAATGGTGCAGCCGCGCCTTCAGAGCGTGACGTTTTCTGTTCGTTAATTACTTCCCCTACCCTGTATGGGGCCGACTGTGGGATCTGTGTACGGTAAATGGAGTAGGTTAGCAGGAGTCACCTCCATGTTTGTCACGTAGGGAGAGTTGTGATGGCTGAACACAGAGATCACACTAACGTGATGCATCAAATGAACAAATCCACAAGGGCCGGATTCGAACCTGAGTCCGAGAGCATCCCAGACACTGCCTTAATCGACTGAGCTACGACAGGGTTAAAAGAGTTCAAACCGAAGTTGATGGTGCGGTGTTGGTAACAGTGAAACAGGAAGTGCTTGGAGACTGTAAGCGCCAGCCATAATGCCAGGGGGGGGAGGGCACAGAAAGGACAGGATGGCTGGGAGTTTATCCCCGCCCAAAATCACAAATAATCCAAATCTAAGCTTAAAACGTGTGAATGTGCGATGGTTTATACAATAACTGTATCCTTATTACTGTGACTTAATAGAGATGTTTGTGCCTGGTGCTCTGAGACATTACACACAATCAAATGTTTATATACACAAATAATAGTTTCGTTGATCTTCTTCCCCTTCCCTCGCTCACAAATGTAACTCCTGTGTTGTGTCCGGCTGTAATATCCGGCCGGTGTAGGGGTGTGGGGGTGTGTGGGAGAGAGAGAGGAGGCGACGGAGCCTCGCCGGCATGCAGTAGGGGAGCAGGAGGCACAGTAGTGCAACATTACATCACTATAGGATTACAACAGTGTTGGTTTACATTGGGGTGCGTGAGGCAAAGGTTTCTGAGCGGTTACGGAGACTAGGTTAGCTTAGCTAGTCCTAGGTTAGGGTTAGGTTAGCTAGTCCTAGGTTAGGGTTAGGTTAGGTTAGCTAGCCCTAGGTTAGGGTTAGGTTAGGTTAGCTAGCCCTAGGTTAGGGTTAGGTTAGGTTAGCTAGCCCTAGGTTAGGGTTAGGTTAGGTTAGCTAGCCCTAGGTTAGGGTTAGGTTAGGTTAGCTAGTCCTAGGTTAGGGTTAGGTTAGCTAGCCCTAGGTTAGGGTTAGGTTAGGTTAGCTAGCCCTAGGTTAGGGTTAGGTTAGGTTAGCTAGCCCTAGGTTAGAAGGACAGCCAAACTGGCTGTTTTAAGGTTCATAGAAACTTCAACAAGAATTAAGCTTCCTCCAGAATGTTTAGTGTTCTCGGTGGATATAGTTAAAAGCAAATTTTGTGTGTGTGTGTGTGTGTGTGTGTGTGTGTGCACTCGCCTATCTGTTACTGCATTATCAGGCTCTAGCTCTTGGATCCCGCTTTTCTAGCCACCAGTTGTCTAGTCCCTTCACTCCTGACCTATTGTCTTAACATACCTGATTTTAAAGTAGTGAATTGAGTTTGTTGCTGTGAGTTTGTGCAGAAATTTCTCATCTCGGACACTGTGTAATGTCATAGAGCAGACATGGATCAGGTATGGTAGCTGTATAATGTAGGTGTACCGACCAGTATGGTAGCTGCCTAATATAGGTGTACCGACCGACCAGTATAGTAGCTACATAATGTAGGTGCTTCAGAAGTGGTAGGAACAACACTACAGTGTGACAGGACCGTTAACCCGCGCATCAGGAGCAGATGATCAATCAGAGGAAGGTGCAGGTGCCGTACATTACTTACCAACACATCGCAGATGGGGAATATAAATCACCCCACTGACGGGATTCCATAATGGTGGTCATTAACGAGTTGCCACCAGTGCCGAGGAGAAACTGTTGCTTACATGCTAGTTCATTTACTAGTCGGAGCGCCTGCCTGCTAGGTAATGCCGTCCAGGTGTATAGATTAGTAATTAGTTGTGCTGTTTAATATATACAGTGACCTCGGTCAGTGGTCCTCAACTCATGGTCCGTGGAACACCGGTGATCTTTGTTGTTTCTAGAGCAACTTTGTAACATATAGGTACTACCCTGGAAACACAAACCGAAACTGTCTCTATTTTCCGCTTGTTACAACTTGAAATATAGTTGTTATATCTTGGTTTAACGTGTTTATGACGTATTAGAACGTTGTTACAACTTGCTATATTGGTTGTTATAATAGGTTAGGAGGTGTGAAAACTTGTTCGAACGTTGTACCAACGTCGTAGTTTCGGTGTGTGTTTGGTGGGTAGAGTAACCTTATAACATATAGGCCCTAGAGAGAGAGACAGAACACTAGTGTATCATGGGCCACCAATTGAGAACTGCTATTCTAGGTTACTTGTGTAAAGGAGGAAATGTTGATGTTTATCTCTCAGAATGTTTGGTGATATGTTTATTGTTTGTGATGTGTTTATATGTATGTATAAACACGATGTACTGAACGGGGTGAGAATAGCTTGAGCTACCTCATCCCTTTGTGTGTATTTTACCTCAATAAACTTATTTCAATTTCAATTTCAATTCTAGGTGTATAGAACAACAAACAAGTTTATCTAGAAACTACACAAACTTGTCCTCGCACAACCATTGGTAGAGATAAAACAATACCTGGTTTACGACACGCGTGGCCACGCTAGACAGGCTGCTTCACGTACCTATAACACTAATGTGAATTTGCTTTTGTCCCTTCCCCATATGCAGGTGTGCGAGTTGGCGGTGTGCAACTCTGCGCCGGCGTGGCGGACGGGGGAGTGGGGTCAGTGCTCAGCGCAGTGCGGTCTGGGGACCAGGCATCGCTCCGTCACCTGCGTCACGGCCGCTGGGGGCGTCGCCGATCATCTCTGTGACCCCAGGGAGAAACCCAGCAACCAGGTGACCTACCTCACTTTCTCTGGGGGCGCCGCCCTACATCTTCCGTGCTTGTGTGTGTTATAGCAGTCGTGAATGGGCAAGTGTGTGTGTGTACACAGGCGAAGGGGGCGTGTTCGCTCGCAGTCAGTCGCAGGTGATGAGAGGCGGGATCCATGTGCACAGGGGTCAGACCTCCTCAAGCACAGTTAGACGAGTACACGTGCACACAACCTGTTGAGAGGCGGGACCAAAGAGCCAGAGCTCAATCCCCCCGCAAGCACAACAAGGTGAGTACATACAAGCATCAACACACACACACACACACACACACACACACACACACACACACACACACACACACACACACACACACACACACACACACGCACGCACACACACACACACACACACACGCACGCACACACACACACACACACACACACACACACACACACACACACGCACACGCACGCACAAGCGTCACTACACACAAAAACATAATGCATGAAAGCGCAAGCATCACGGACGCACGAGCCTTGCCACGCATGGAAGCACACGAGTCGCTCATGGACGCACGGCCACGAACAAACACACGCATGCAGCTTACACGCACACATGCATACAAAAGCATAAAATAACAAGCACACACACACACACACGCACGCGCAAAAACACACACGCGCAGTTGCATAAACACAGTGGCCTGCTCTTATACTGGCAGTTGCATAAACACACACAGCCATCCATTCATATTGCTTGGCTGGTCCCGCCACCAACACCAAGTAATGGACGCCATCACTTATTACCTCTGCTGCAGCACCACAGTCTGCAGCACAGCAGTCTGCAGCACCACAGTCTGCAGCACAGCAGTCTGCAGCATAGCAGTCTGCAGCACAGCAGTCTGCAGGACAGCAGTCTGCAGCACCACAGTCTGCAGCACCACAGTCTACAGCACCACAGTCTGCAGCACCACAGTCTGCAGCACCACAGTCTGCAGCACCACAGTCTGCAGCACCACAGTCTGCAGCACCACAGTCTGCAGCACAGCAGTCTGCAGCACAGCAGTCTGCAGCACAGCAGTCTGCAGGACAGCAGTCTGCAGCACCACAGTCTGCAGCACCACAGTCTACAGCACCACAGTCTGCAGCACCACAGTCTGCAGCACCACAGTCTGCAGCACCACAGTCTGCAGCACAGCAGTCTGCAGCACAGCAGTCTGCAGCACCACAGTCTGCAGCACCACAGTCTGCAGCACCACAGTCTGCAGCACCACAGTCTACAGCACCACAGTCTGCAGCATCACAGTCTGCAGCACCACAGTCTGCAGCATCACAGTCTGCAGCACAACAGTCTGCAGCACCACAGTCTGCAGCATCACAGTCTGCAGCACAACAGTCTGCAGCACAACAGTCTGCAGCACCACAGTCTGCAGCACCACAGTCTGCAGCACCACAGTCTGCAGCATCACAGTCTGCAGCACAGCAGTCTGCAGCACCACAGTCTGCAGCACCACAGTCTGCAGCACCACAGTCTGCAGCACCACAGTGTGCAGCACCACAGTCTGCAGCACCACAGTCTGCAGCATCACAGTCTGCAGCACCACCGTCTGCAGCACTACAGTCTGCAGCACCACAATCTGCAGCACTACAGTCTGCAGCACCACCGTCTGCAGCACAGCAGTCTGCAGCATATGTCCTTACTTAGCCTCCATGGTTTAAGTAGAAAGAAGTTCTCCTCATTTCATTAACTGCTGTAATTTTATCACAACCTGTGTCTGACTCACATAAATATAAGGGAAAAACCTTGTAATAAGAAAGAATTGCATAGTCTTTGAGATAATATATCGTATATAGATGCAGTTGTATGTCTACTCGCCTATTTGCACATGCTGGGATGAGTTATATCTCTTGGGTCCTGCCTCTCAATTCTTAGTCAACTGGCTACAAGTTCCCGAGCCTATTGGGATCTGTCATATCACTGGAAGCTGTGTATAGTGTGTGTCCAGCTACTTTACTACCGTTTCTGCAAGCGACAAAAGCTGCTCTATTTTATTAATGGTAGCCATGTTGTTTCTATCATGTTCCTGTTTTGGTCTTCTGTCATTTGGTGTGCATGTGTGTGTGGAGAGAGTTGTAACTGTGTGTATTACAGGAGCTGTGTGACATGGGCTCCTGCGCTACGGACACCTGGTTCTTCTCCGCGTGGGAAGACCTCTGCTCTGAAGAGTGTGGCGACGGAGTCCAGCGACGCCGCGTTCATTGCTCCGGCGACGCCCTTGACAACCAGGTCACCGAGACGTCGTGCGACCAGGAGCAGCGGCCCGCCACTACCAGGACCTGCACCTCCGACCGGGGCTGCAGCGGCAAGTGGTTTACAGGTGCGGACACCGGCTAACAAGACTGCTTAATTATACAATATCCCAGACTTATTTTCATGTGAATGTATAAAAGTTGCGTTATTAAAAGGGAATATATTATTTATTCCGATTAGAGTCACTTGAGTGGTAATATATGGTATGAGAAGTTGTTTCTGGTTGAGGACACGTGATGAGCGGCCAGGTCACCGTCAGGTCCATGGGGGGAGTGCAGCTCGCAGTGCGGTCCGGGGCGCCGCACGCGGTCTGTGGTGTGCGTGGTGTTCCGCGGACGCTGGCGGGTGACGACGGACACATCGCAGTGCAAGGGCGACCCGAGGCCGGACTCGACAGAGGCCTGCAGCAGGCCGTGCAGCCACGAGTGGTACACCTCTGAGTGGTCTCAGGTACGTCGGCCTCCCACTCCACCCTCTCTTACTCCTGCATCGACCCTCTCCTATCACTTTACTCTAGCATTATCATCCTCGACGATATCTAGACACACTAGATTACCATAGTGACCTAATGCTCTCTGTTCATTACTTATTTCTACATCTGACAACACAAAATAACTCATTAATTAAATTTAATTAAGTGTAATAGTCTTAAGTCATAGGTAAAACAGCGGTAATGTGGTGAAATGACTTGTCTTAATGTGTTCATGATATAACCTTATGGGGGTTCAATAAGTAACATGCAGGTAACAAAAGGTAGTTGATTTTATATTTTCTTTGATGGGAAATTCTATCTGCAGAGTATAAATTGTTGAGTTTATGGTGTCAACATTATAATATAGTATTGTTGTGCGTCAGTGTTCCGCGTCGTGCGGCAGCGGCGTCCAGCGGCGGGAGGTGAAGTGTCTTGACGACAGTCAAATACCAGCCCTCGACTGTACGTCAGCCGCCAAGCCCGACACCCGCCAGCCCTGCAACACCCAGTCCTGTCACCACGGTCAGTCCCACTCACTCCTTTCACTATGTTGCACATGAAGACTTTCATGGGTTGGCCATTTTGTTAACACAAACGACACTGGGGAGATAAATGGCCCAATGGCCGGAACATAATAACACTGTCGATTAAGGCAGTGTCTGGGATGCTCCTGGACGCAGGTTCGAATCCTCGTCACGGCCCTTGTGGATTTATTCATAATAACACTGTCCCCACCTGATAGACATTACCCAATTACGGATCTACAGATTGACTTGACAACTCAGGTAAGTTAAAATTATCCTAGACCCAAATTGACTAGCAAAATTAAACAAATAATTATAGTTAAACACACTTTGAAACAAAGTTCATCCACTTGGGCTAGTTGGTAAAGCGACTTCATTCAGGTCGGCGTTCAATTCCCGATTGCCCAAGTGGTTGAACACTGTTCCTTCACACCGTCCTCCCTCCTATCCCAACTCCTTGTTGTCAGGCCTTCCATGTACTGGATAGTTATTCTGGCTTGGCGTTCCCTCCTATTAATAACCAACTTTACTCAGAAACAAACAATATGCTAGATTTACTTTATGCATTAAGTCCATCTCTCTTGTTTTGATTTGCAATATCTTTGCAACAACATTTCTTTACCAATCTCAGAACAAGCGGACGAGAGCGTGAGCAACACCTCCACAAGAACCGAACTGCCGCCGCGGCCAGCCGACCCCCGACCCCCGGGCGACGCCCCCGGCGACGCCCCCGACCACAAACCTGCAGGTAATGTGGTCCTTGAGGCCGGCTGGCGCCCGCCCCCTCAGTCACTAGAGACTTCTAGTACAGGCTTCCCGTCTTCCGATGACAGTCCAGACTATGACGAAGACACACATAGGGATTCCGATTGGGACTTGTCCTCTGGGAGGGACCTGGCGGAGGAGTACGGGGACGTGCCTCCCAGCAGGGCTCCGCCTACCCCAAGCAGCAGGCGGCGGCGACCCGTCTCTCCTGGGCGGCCATGGCGACCCGGGCTGTCCACAGGTTGGCCAGGAAATTGCTGCAAGCTTATAGCATTCATGCTTATCACTCTTAAATATTAATATTTTTTCGTTTTTTTTTGCATACTGCCTGGGAACCACCAGAAACAAAGGCTTCGCTGTACAACTCTGATGATACACAGTGGCTTTTCATTGCGCTTCAATATCGAAAGAAGCTTTTTTAAAACCAGGATTAATTCATGGATTGTAAAAGAATGTATACTTGTGCTTGCATTATGACTCAAAGCTTGAAGGTTTGCATCAGGAGGTTATGGCACCATAGGCTTAAATGAACGCTTGTACCATGAGAGGCACCCATTGAGCGCTCGGCACTGACATACACACACCCACTCCGGATCATCCTACATTATTACATTTTAGGTCCATTAATTTATCATCAAATATTCATGGTAAGTTAAATTGAAAAGTAACCAATCATCCTGTGCAGAATCCATGAAACTTTTGCAAACTCTAAATGTTTAACATCGCCTTTGTTGATGGTTTAGGGGACGCAGAGCACGAGCAGCTTCGTTATAATGTGGTAGCTGGAGAGTCAGTGTGGTTGGGAACCTTAAATGCTGTTTAGCTTCTAATTTAACACAAAGTTTCTTCACTCTGGATTTTAATTACAACGCAATTATAAAGTGTATAATCATTTTGTATAATAATGTGCAAAGCTTTGTGTGCGGGAGCTGCGGTCTTCCGGGCTTGGCGCAGTCTTGATAATTCGTGTGCGGGATCTGGCTTCTTATCTCACGCGTCTTGGCACAGCCTTGTCTTGTCTCTCACCCGGGGCTTCTTTACTTGGTCTTAAACGTTACCAATACTAATACAATGAAAATAGTGAAATATCTGAAATAAGTTCTCTGGCTAGAACCCCGGTAACTGATTATTTTTCGTTCCAGATTCTTGCATCGACAGAATGAAGAACTGTCACTTGGTATACAAGGCTCGCCTTTGTCGCCTTAAGTACTACAACAAACTGTGTTGTGAAACTTGCACCAAGAACCAGTGAGTTCTTAGTTATTACCTCAAGAGTGAGTGATTGGTACTGTGCACGTCAATCATCAATCATCCTACGCTGGAAGAACCTACCAGAGACACTGGTGACGAGATTAGTATGATTCGACACAGTGCAATGGTCCAGGAGGTGGGATTATATGATTTTGAGTAGTGTGCCGTGAGTAAGCCCTGACTTGCTTTCAAAGTGAACATTATCTAAGAAGCAAAAAAATAAACACGCGTCTTCATAATACAAAAATTCTCACGTTGCATTATGGGGACATTGGTGTCTGCTCAGCACTGCCCCACGTTTCCATCTTAGACTCAGAAAATGACAAAGTTTTCCTCGTCTCTGTCTGGTGAGGAATATGATGTCATGATTGATGCTAGTGACAGTTAAATTCTACTCTCATATTATCGTCCGAGCCTGCTTAAACCTTCACGATATAAAATATAGACTTAGGTTTACAATGCTCTTGGCAACACGGATGAGAGTATGATTATGAATAGTCAAGAATTAAGTCTTTTTTGTATATACGTTTTGCTTAATATAAGTGAATATTTCAGCCCTTATCCTAACAACCAACATAGATTTTCTGCAAATGTAAATACTTAAACTTAGAGCAGAGTAACATTGTTCAGCTAGAGTCAGTAGTCATAGAAAACAGAGGCACTGTGGGTGGCACTGTAGGCGGCACTGTAGGCTAAGGTGATAACAACCCAGTTTTTGCTACGAGCTTCTATCTTCACTCAAGCACTGCCAGTTAGGTTAATTTATGTTCACTCTGAAATTCGATGTATATCACAGGTATTATGTATTATAACATTCATCCTCCCTTCCTTCCCCCCCTCCCCGTCATCTTTATTGTATAAATATAACTAATATGTTTATATAAAGATTTTCGTTGTTGTGTATCTAAGGTTTTATTTCAACTTGAGTAGAGTGCCATGGGCAGCACGTTGATAATGATATTCATGTTTTGGTCTTGCGTTCCTTTTCAGTATCAGGTAGCATACCTTGTTGAATTACAACATTGAATTTTGTTCCCTTGAGTCGAGTATATGCGAAGGTCATAGTTATGAACACGAGCATCTGTATTTTATGTTCAAATACTTTAGGATTTGACACACACACACACACACAACTAGGTGAGTACACACACACACACACACACACACACACACACACACACACACACACACACACACACACACACACACACACACATAACTAGGTGAGCACACACACACATAACTAGGTGAGCACACACACACACACACACACACACACACACACACACACACACACACACACACACACACACACACATCCAACTCTTGGGATCCAAGAGTCAATGCTCGATCCTGCAAGCACATATAGGTGAGTACACACACACACACACAACTAGGCGAGTATACACACACAGTGAGTATACAACTGAATACACACACATACACACAGTCACTGTAAAATTAAATGAAAGATATGCGCCTGCACTCAAGGGTTGGACCATATGACGATCAGACAACTTTAAATAGTCGAGTGACATGAAATCTAATAATATGCATTAAAATGCTGGAGGGGTTAGTATACTCATTGTTTATTAATTTGTAATTTTGTTTGTACTATCCTTCTTTATTTCTGGGTGATAATTAATGAATCATGCTGTATCGACTTGAAATATAAATCACTTATTTGTGTTTGAAAAATACATTTGTGTATGTTCATAAAACAAAACTTGATATTAAAATAATGAAGTGTTCTTTACTAAGGACGTTTTGACTATTAATTTATTTTCTGTTGTAATCACTATATTTCTGCACTGATAACGAATCACCAGAGCTTCGCTAACCTTGTACTGGATAGTATATATATATATATATATATATATATATATATATATATATATATATATATATATATATATATATACCTGTATATGCGTTTGACTGCTATAGAGTTATATAGACTTCTGTATAAATTTTAATCCTTGTAACTGACAAAAGCAGTTTTCAGATCGTTATATTTTGTACTTATACGAGGAGGTATTTGCATGAGGTATATGTATATTATCACAGGTATATGTATATGCTTGCCATGCATATACATATACATTTCATATTGTTTTGCGCCTTGTGGCCATATACTGAAAGTTTGTGAACATGTTGATGATGAGTGTTTTGTGACTTCAATAATGTTTCTGCAAAACCATTTCACAATGTTTATACATATACTTAAGAACAGTGTCATACACAGAATATGTAGCATTTTAGCCATCTAGTGGCAGCTTTAATATGGAGTTATATCTTAGGGGGGGAGGGAGGCGTTTGTGTCTGTTCCGTATCCCTGAAATGATCTTGCAAATTAAAAATGAATAGGTGTATATATTGGTATAGTTTTATACAATACTATATAAACTTTATACTTTGTAGCCGCCTATTTGTGAGGGGAAAGTGACATTATATCCAGCACGATAGTCAGCAAGTTCTTACAACCAGGTCAACTATATATATATATATATATATATATATATATATATATATATATATATGTCGTACCTAGTAGCCAGAACTCACTTCTCAGCCTACTATGCAAGGCCCGTTTTGCCTAATAAGCCGAGTTTTCATGAATTAATTGTTTTTCGACTACCTAACCTACCTAACCTAACCTAACCTAACTTTTTCGGCTACCTAACCAAACCTAACCTATAAAGATAGGTTAGGTTAGGTTAGGTAGGGTTGGTTAGGTTCGGTCATATATCTACGTTAATTTTAACTCCAATAAAAAAAAATTGACCTCATACATAATGAAATGGGTAGCTTTATCATTTCATAAGAAAAAAATTAGAAAAAATATATTAATTCAGGAAAACTTGGCTTATTAGGCAATTCGGGCCATGCATAGTAGGCCAAAAAGTGAGTTCTGGCTACTAAGTACGACATATATATATATATATATATATATATATATATATATATATATATATATATATATATATTTATATATATATAATATATATAATCTGTATATATAATATAGGGACGCATTACAATGATTACAGAGAATCTCAATAATAAATCAAAATACATATCCATATGTTAATATTGACAATTAACATGTAATATTAATAATTACATGTCATTATATCTGGTGACGTACTCTATTATAGTTTTTGTTGGTTATAATGACTCATTATATTACAATTATATACAGTACATTTATTCAGTTATATATATTATGAATAATAACCGATATATATATATATATATATATATATATATATATATATATATATATATATATATATATATTAATTTTTATACACAATTTTTATAATTATATGTAATTATACATACATATAAATATAATTATAAATATATATTGAATATAACAATTATTTAAATTCTGGTTACAAATGGCTTAATACTAATTGTAGATTATTATTATTTATAATAATTACACATGATTATAATAATTATACCCGATTAGGAGTGGTGGGGGAGCATTGGGGAGTGAGTGAGGGGGAGGGGGAGCGTGGGAGGGGTGAGGGGGAGCATTGAGGAGTGAGGGAGAGGATGGGGAGAGGCAGGGGAGGGGGGTAGGGTGTTACACCGTGCAGATACACTCTGAGGTGTGGGCTTTAGCTCGTGGTCACACCACGCGGGGGGGTGACACCCAACCACTAACCCAAAGACTATAATGCGCTGTATTTTGTATCGCTGAAACAAAAATTTTACATGTACTGTACTTTAAAATAGTGTAATTTGCCTTGACCAATATAGATAAAGTGTCAAACTGAGAATAGTTTGGCTTGGTTGGATTAGTTAGCTTAAAATTGTATTAATTGTCAACAGTAGTATATTTATATTGTGGTTGTCTAGGCCAATAGAGACTACTTAAGGTATAGGTTACACACAGAAATTCCCCAATAGTGTGATGCATCAAATGAACACATCCACAAGGGCCGTGACGAGGGTTCGAACCTACGTCTGAGAGGATCCCAGACGCTGCCTTAATCGACTGAGCTATGACACGGTTAAAAGAATTGCAACCGGAAGTTCTACTGACCTTACTTGGGTCCTGCAGCCTCTCCGAGAGACAAATCCGGATCCGAGTAAGGTCAGTAGAAGTTTCGGTTGCAATTCTTTTAACCATGTCGTAGCTCAGTCGATTAAGGCAGCGTCAGGAATCCTCTTGGACGTAGGTTCGAATCCTCGTCACGGCCCTTGTGGATTTGTTCATAAGGTATAGGTACTTGGTCACTCTTGCCTTGGTCACACCCACTCACAGTGTTGATACACCTTTCAACACCCATGCATGTACACACACACACACACACACACGTACGTACGTTATTGTGTGAACTTTGCAATATTTCGAATCTCACAAATTTTGGGATCACAGAAAGCATCTTAATTTCTCAAAGTTGTTTGGTCAGTGTTGAATGGAAAATATCAGCGATATTCTATTTTAGAAAACGTTATCATTCCTTATTAATCCTGTGGTATATTTTGGCTACAATTAGTATGGGTTATGGAGGAGGATTTGACGTTAATACCTGTCCTAGTGCCACCTGGTGAGTGCCGAGCGAGACGCTCCAATGTGCCACAAGTTGGCCATTATTGGTTTAATAAGATCAGTATAGTGACTGATAGTTCCTAGTACTACAGCTTGCTGGTGGTGTGCTCTGATACCTCAGCTCTCCTGTGTGTGTGTGTGATGTAAACACTCTTACAATTGACCTCTTTCTTGCCCTCTTGTTGCTTCCCATTTGTTTATATATCTGCAAAACTGTGCTTATAATCTCAGTCTAGAATATTCCCTAATTTATTTAAACTTATAAACTTTGCTTAGTGTGAAAGGAGAGGTTGAGCTGATTTATAAGCTGTTGCCCAGATAACTCTTGTGACGGTGTTCTCGATAATAATAATGCTTTTCTGAGTATTTCTACAAATATGAAAGACTTTCTTAGAACCCAAACACCTCTGTAAGGTACAGCAGCTGTCGACTGTAGCCAGGGCAGTGTATGTGGATCAGGGTTACATAGGTGTTTGTTTCAGGGTTTCTGCGGTAATTCAGTGATGGTATTCACAAAGTACTTACGAGATTTGTACGTCTTATCTCTATCATGGCAGCGTTTATGTATAGCATTTACTAAACAATTTACGAGTTCTGATGTGCTACGAGGTCGTCCATAACAATAATAAAATAAAGTTCAGGAGGATCTCATAGCACTTCAGAGGTGGTAAACTGTTTAGTAATTCTATCTAAGCTACCACGATCGCGGTAAGAAGTACAATTATCGTAAGTGAACACGCAAGTGCGCTGTGACTCCGGCCGTGGGTGACAGCGCTGCCCCTGGAGCCTCAGATGACCAGTCCCTGTAGCACACTTACCAAAGATGTTCATCTCCTTATGGCTCTCGTGCTGATGTTACGTGTCTGGCCCCGCGGTGAGTATAAGGTGGTGCTGGCCACAGCACCTGGTGGGCCAGCGTGGTGGCCGCAGCACCTGGTGGGCCAGCGTGGCGGGCCAGCGTGGTGGCCCAGCGTGGCGGGCCAGCGTGGTGGCCCAGCGTGGCGGGCCAGCGTGGTGGCCCAGCGTGGCGGGCCAGCGTGGTGGGCCAGGGTGCGGAGTGTGTTAGCACATCTCGCGCCTCGTTATCTCGTGCTCTGGATTTTCTGAGGAAGCACCGAGTCTAGCTTATAAGGAGGCCTGGAAATGTATATATGGAAGCTTCAGAAGCAAGTGTGACAAGCGACGGGTTTAACACCACTCCAAATTTTTCTCAGTCGTCTGGTGTTTGAATTTCCGTCCAACTTTAGATGCAAAATTCAATATACCGATGGCGGAATACGAGATCTGTTTAGTCTTTGTCGAGATGACAAAATTTATATGTACTTTGAATGTGTGTGCTCATCTCCCAGACAATCCTTGAACCTAGAAGAGTAGGCTTGTACATGTTTTCATTATTGATACTAACGATAGATTATTGCTGTTTGGGCTGTCTTCCATGTGCACTACTTCCACTGTGGTCTCACCTGCTGGGTCTTCCTGCTCTAGTCTAGTGCTGGTGCCGTCAGCGTGCAGGAGTCGTCCTTGCACTCCCCCAGGAGAGGCACTACAGGCTGCTATCCCCAGTGGATGTCGACACCTCAGTTTAGAACCCTGGGTACAAACTTATGTTGATCACTGAAAACGCAAGAGTGATGATCGATCCCAAGCGCTGGAGTGAACTGATGTAGCTCACGGGCGAAGATGCAGCCACACCTCACTTTCAACCGCGGTTACCAGTCACTTGATAATGCCGACCTCGAATACCTCCCAAATTCCGTGTTTGAGTGTGCACGTCTGGAAGAGGGGACACTAAACAGTGGAAGTGACCAGACTGTGGTAGCGCCTTGCCCCTGAGGAGCACTCCAGCCCTCCGGCGGGAGGCAGGGACGACTCCTGTAATCTCCCGGGATATATTACGGCTCTTGTCTAGTTCTTAATGAAGCTCTCTTCCTCATCTTATTGCTCTCATCTTCTCTTTCTGGATTACATGTGATGATTTTTAGAGTAATTATGTGGGCTACTACTGTAAATATTGCTGTATAATAAATGTGTATAATATACTTGAGTGTTTCTATGTCCGTAAATACACAGACAGTTCTCAGGATTTGGAGTCAAGGGAAGTTGGTTTGTAAAACCAAAAGTGAAAAGAACCTTAAGCAACAAACTCACCTGCCGATGCTAATTAGTCTGAGACAGCGTCAATAATGTGGGGTTTTAGGTGCATTAAATCACCGTAAATGAGACGCTGTGGTGGAAATTGCGGTGCATTAGGAGGCCAGGTCGTTGTAAGAGTGACACGAGAATAACTTGTGCCGTAAAATGGTAGGAATATTCCCAAGTGATCCACACTTACAGGCTTGAAGACAGACAGACGTGAAGATGACAATATATGCTTCATCTTCTCCCACTAATACTGCCATACACAATCACTTCATGTAGACACAATTCAATATTTGTTTCGAATTAACGTAATATTGGCGGAGATGCATTTGAATAATGTTAGACCCAAAGACCCTCACTGCAAGATCAGGAGAAAGCCCTCGGCTGTATGACTATGAAGCACAAGGAAGTGATATGAGGACAAGAGTGCAGGAACTCTCCCAAACACCTGGACCACTCGTAGCGAGGCTGCCACTCTGCCCACCAGTCCAAGTGGATGGACAGGTGCCCAAGTACAGGTAAGAGTCCAATATATGGCCATCGGAACTCTTGATAATGGTAAGAGTTTTTATGTTGGTACAAGGTATATATAAGAGACGTTGTACTCACCTATTTGTGCTTGCGGGGGTTGAGCTTTGGCTTTTTGGTCCCGATCGGTGTGTGTGTGTGTGTGTGTGTATTCACCTAGTTGTGCTTGCCCAAGGCGGGCTCTTTTGCCCCGCTTCTCAACTGTCAATCAACTCCCCCCCCCCCCCAGGAAGCAGCCCGTAACAGCTGTCTAACTCCCAGGTACCTAATTACTGCTAGGTAACAGGTGTCACAGTATACACACAACACAGTATAGATTAAAAGAACGGCGAATGTATTGATAAATGACATTATTTTTATCTGTTACGTCCATTCAAAAGAAGGTTTGGAGTGATGTGTTTCTGAACAGCTCTTTGCTGTTCAGAAGAATGAGCACATTACTACCACACTCAACCCGCGTCTTCCGAGCGATCTGATCTGTGTTAGATTTCTGACCCAGGAGGATAGACTGGGCTTCAAACCTTAGGTGCTCGCCACTCTTCACCCAGCATTAATTGGGTACCCGGTTGTTAACTGATTGGCGGGTCGTGTTCCAGGGGAAAACTAGTATAAGGTATAGAAAGGGAAAGCTCCTCTCCTGCTAATATGAGTCAGAAATCGTCTGTTCCTTGACCCACCTGTGTAAAAGAAATAAGGGACCAATCCTACCCCCCACTATCTCCCCCAAACAAGCCATTACCCCTCCAGCAACAGCTGGCCACCTAGTACCCCCCTTCCCTCTCTTCTTGCTTCACACACACGAGTCCCATCCACCTCCCCACCCCCCACCCCACACCTCCTCCCACCATCTCATCCAACAGAAACCAGCCAAAGCCTATTTTCTCCCACATAAAAGCGAGTTCCCACCCACCTGTCTCACAGAACCTATCCTACATCCTTCCTATATCCCACAAAAGGTAGTCTCCGTCCACCCTCTCCCCCCACAGAAGCCGGTCCTCACCCCACCCTCTCCCCCCACAGAAGCCGGTCCTCACCACCCCACAGAAGCCGGTCCCTCCTCTTTGGCCGGGCCGCAGTGTTATCGTGACGGCTCGCTATCACGCCTGTCTGTTCAGAGAAATACTGGCGATATTTAGAGGGGCCGGCCATTACTTGCGAGGGCTGCTGCGTTTATAAGGCGGGCTGGCGGTGAGCCGGGCCGGTGGTGAAGATACATTATTGACCGTGAACACAGTCCCACACTCATGAGCGTTCCTTTAACGAGGCCAGCTCGTGATCACTACAGTCCTCTTAATTACTAGATAACACCTCTGCCCCCTGTCAAGGGTGGCCACACCTCTGCCCTGTCAAGGGTGGCCACACCTCTGCCCTGTCAAGGGTGGCCACACCTCTGCCCCTGTCAAAGGTGGCCACACCTCTGCCCTGTCAAGGGTGGCCACACCTCTGCCCCTGTCAAGGGTGGCCACACCTCTGCCCTGTCAAGGGTGGCCACACCTCTGCCCTGTCAAGGGTGGCCACACCTCTGCCCCTGTCAAGGGTGGCCACACCTCTGCCCTGTCAAGGGTGGCCATTTCTATCCCATTGTAGACATTTGGACAATGTGTTCCAGCACACACACCTGGATGGAGTGTTCCAACACACACACCTGGATGGAGTGTTCCAGCACACACACCTGGATGGAGTGTTCCAGCACAAACACACACCTGGATGGAGTTACTAGAGCAAGAATATAAAAACAGAGGCAACATATGCTATATTTTCTTGGAGGAAAATGGTGGAATTACCTGCGATTTGGCCAGTCCGGCAACTATGTCTTATTACCCAGGCGTTACTTCTCTGAGTATCCAGCAGGTTGGTGGCTCTGTGCAGACCTTAGTTGGGCGCTCCCTTGAGAGTGAGTCCCCCCTTCGCCCTCTCCCCGGCCCTGAGGCCCATCACCCCAGGCCCTGAGACCCATCATTCCCAGGCCCTGAGACCCCATCACCCCTTCTCCCCCCCGCACAGAGCCTGCTGCTCCAGCTCTTAGGCACCCTCCCCCCCCCCCTGATACCGTAATCTCGACTTGCAAATGTGTGTGTGTGGCCGTATGTGTTGAGACTTTCAAGAGAGCGTATTGCTAGCTTCAATAATTTATTCTGACCGATTCCATTTAAATACAATTCTTTCGGTGATGTTATTTTCTAATATCTCGTCGAGTGATTGGTATCTTAAGTTTGTATCTTGATCCCGCTTGTTAGTATTTCCCGCTCTCAGCATAACCCGTGTTCATTTGTATGTCGTTGTCATGTCTCTCCCAGTTGTTGGGAGAATACTCCTGACTCTTCTTAGCTGTTCTTAGTGCTCTTTCCTGCATGTCTCATACTGAAGCCTCATACTGTAGCCTCGTACTGAAGCCTCATACTGTAGCCTCGTACTGAAGCCTCATACTGTAGCCTCGTACTGAAGCCTCATACTGTAGCCTCGTACTGAAGCCTCATACTGTAGCCTCGTACTGAAGCCTCATACTGTAGCCTCATACTGAAGCCTCATACTGTAGCCTCATACTGAAGCCTCATACTGAGTCTCACATACGGCGTATATAGCGCTTGAAAGGATCCTTTGTCCTTTTTCCTGAAAACTTACCGGAAGCTGGCCAGCTTGGCATATTCTGTGAGGGTATTGAGCTAATGGTTGCCAGTGGCGGTATATAAAGTGGAGAGTCATCTACCAGGCCCGTGTTGTCTTGTGGTGGAGGAAGCTGCCTGCCCCTACCGTCTCTACTACTTGTGTTACCTTAGAACACTCCTGCTTGTCTTCACAACACTACAATAGTCTTCGTCTTATTCTGCGACCATTTTCAGATCATTTCTAGACGTCTACTTCATGTGACATTGTCACACTTGAGTTATGGCCCTGATTTACTTATAGACGGAACACTCTAAAACTAATTTACTTATAGACGTCTTCAAGGAACACCTGCCTCCCCCCGCCTGCCTCTCCCCTTCCACCTGTCACGTGGCACCAGTACTAAGCTGTAATCTAATCTCTCTTCCTCTTTCCTACTCCCGTCCCGTTTGCCACTACCATCCCCCCCCCAGTCCCAGCCATCCCTACCACCCACTACCATATCCCTACACGCCCCTCCATTTACGGGCTATTCATGCCCGTGCCACCTTTTGGGTGGCTTAATTTTCATCAGTCAACCCACCTCCATTGTCACCAGGTCACCTTCTAGGGGCGTAGCTACAGTCATGCTTCAAGGGTAGACGTCTTCTAGAGAAAACTAGACACTTTCCTGCAAGTGGTGCCGGACTAACCAGGATGTAGCACATACGTGGGCCTGCGAGCCACTCCAAGCAACAGCTTGTTGGATCAATGTATCAATAAATCAAACCTGACCCCAGGCCAGGAGTAGAACTCTCAGAACCACTCCAGATATATTAGGGGTAACATCGTGTCTATAGTTTCCCTCGCTACAACAGGGGTAATGTAGTTGTAGATGAGAGTAGTGAAAGCTGACTCGACCCCCTCAGTAAGGAGTCAACTCAGACGAAGACAAAGAATACACAACCCATCTAGTAACCCTCCACTCAGTAATGCTCAGCTATGAGCCTAATTTGTTGATCAACATCAGAGTACTTTAAATGGATTAATATTTCTGGAACTTAATTCTTCATTTAGATATTGTGTGTTATTCTTCCTCGGGTTTATTGAGAATGTTGGTAAGTGGGAGACAGCCACGAGAAGGGTTGAGAGCTGGTGTGACTTAGACGCTCTCTCTCTCGCTCTCTCTTTCTCTCTCTCTCTCTCTTTATCCTTTTCACTCCTTTCTCTCAGCACCTACCTACCTCCTCTTCACCTCCTACCTTCCCCTCAGGTTCTCGCGCCCATTTCTACATTTCTGCCACAAATTCGTTCGTCGGCAACCCATAATTTTCTGCACTTTGGCAATTTTAAGACAGTTTTGGCGTGAGTGAGGCTTCGACCAAATTCAATTTCTCGGCAATATTATTGGAAGGTGAGGCTTGAGCGCGGGGTCCTGGTCGCCCTCAGCCCTGCCGACTCCGCCCTGAAATATCACTCCGCAGCGAACCACCAGCGTGCTAACCTCGGCTCGTTACTCATTAAAAACGGAAAAATAAAAGAGTTGCTCGGGTAGGATTGGGTGAAATGGGATGCAAATTGTCTTCTAATAGCAGGTGATTACTGGGTGACGATTAACGAAGGTCTCGTTAGTGCAGTCACGCTAACGAGTTCAGAGGTGCAACCACCCCAGTGTTCAGAGGAGGAGGAGTTACGGTACTCCATCTCTGAACAAATTAAAAGGTGTAGTTAGTTTAGAATTAACGATCACTGTTAGTAATACAGATCGAAGCAGTTCCATGTTCAGATAGGACAAAAACACCAGCGAAAAACCTCATTACTTGCAGTCAGCTAGTTTATCTCTTGTTTTTCTATAACTAAATACCGTAAAACCCAAATGATTTAATCACACGTGATTTATTCCTAACTATCCACATGTAAAGTCAAACAACGCCATTCACATCTTTTGAGGTCACACTGAAGACCAGACAGAACTGGCGGTGGTAGAGAGGACTTCACCAGTTGATAGACAGTTGAGAGGCGGGAGCAAATAGCCAGAGCTCAACCCCCGCAAGCACAACTAGGTGAGTACAGTGTGGGGAAGCAGGTGTGGGAACATATTGGGTGACCAGAGTCTGTGTTCGTAAAAAAAGGTTCAAGAACCCCTGTACCAATTGGTCCAGGTATATGTGCTGCGGGAATAAATATTATAAAATAAATTACACTATAAATCGCTGCAAATTTACGATAAAATAAAATAGAAGAATACAACGGCGACACACTCAGTACACTTGGTGTGTACGAGGCAACAATTTGGTTGTGTACCACCTCTCTGTGTGTGGTTTGTTCTCTCTTGTAGTTACGGCTGTATTATACCTACTTTATGATTTATAATACCTACTCCAATGGCCACTCTGTAATACCTACTCCAATGGCCGCTCTGTAATACCTACTCCAATGGCTGCTCTGTAATACCTACTCCAATGGCCACTCTGTAATACCTACTCCAATGGCCGCTCTGTAATACCTACTCCAATGGCTGCTCTGTAATACCTACTCCAATGGCTGCTCTGTAATACCTACTCCAATGGCCGCTCTGTAATACCTACTCCAATGGCTGCTCTGTAATACCTACTCCAATGGCCGCTCTGTAATACCTACTCCAATGGCCGCTCTGTAATACCTACTCCAATGGCCGCTCTGTAATACCTACTCCAATGGCCGCTCTGTAATACCTACTCCAATGGCCACTCTGTAATACCTACTCCAATGGCCGCTCTGTAATACCTACTCCAATCAATGGCCGCTCTGTAATACCTACTTATAAGGCACTACGGGCTCACCATAGCCGGTGCTACTTAGAACTTTGTTCCAAGTAGCGAATCTTTAACAACAACCTACTTATAATGGCTGCTCTGTAAGACCTATTTATAATACTTGTTCTATAATGCCTACTTATTTATATCCGTGCTCTGTACTACCTACTTTACAAAGGGTGGGTGAGTGCAGTCTTCACTACCCGCCGCTCCAACTCATTCTACTCTGTACGCAGAAGAAAAATCTCATTTCAGTTTCCAATTTGCGTGTGTACGAGCCTGGAGCGTGTGTGTGTGTGTGTACGAGCCTGGAGGATGTGGTCACATCTGGTTAACATTTCTTATTGGTTTACAAGAGTGCAGACGAGACTGCCGGTGGGAGGAAGCCTCCGATGTATGGCAATAGTTGCCACTGTGGTGTTCACTGGTGGTGGTGGTGGTTGGTGGTGTTGTCACCCTGGTGGTGGTGGTGGTGTTACCTGGACAGGGTCGTGTCTCGGGTGGATAGGTGAGGTCTTTCTGTTGGGCGTAAGGCTTATTACTCTTCTGGAGGGTTATTAAGGTCACCACAAGAGCTTACTGACCAACCTGCGAGTATAAGTTTGACCAAACACGCTCCAGTAATGACCACCTCTGGCAACACCCCACCACCACCACCACCACCTCTGGCAACACCCCACCACCACCACTGGCAACCCCCCCCCCCACCACCACCACCACTGGCAACACCCCACCACCACCACTGGCAACCCCCCCCCACCACCACCACCACTGGCAAACCCCCCCCCCCCCCACCACCACCACCACCACTGGCAACCCCCCCCCCCCCCACCACCACCACTGGCAACCCCCCCCCCACCACCACCACCACTGGCAACCCCCCCCCCACCACCACCACCACCACCACCACTGGCAACCCCCCCCCCCACCACCACCACCACTGGCAACCCACCACCACCACCACCACCTCTGGCACCAAACATTAAACACGCCATAGATATTTATGGAAGGTGAAGAGCATTTATGGGTAAGCATGCATCACGGCGCGGGGCTGCGGCTCCCTCAACACAACACATTCTTCACAACTACCGCTAAATAATGTGCACTTTCACCTCTTGTGTCTTCGCAAATATATTTATAATCCATTTGTCTCGCTCGGGAGGACAGTATTTTGGTGGGCCGTCGCCACCATGGTAAACTCTGCCTCTGCACTCATTGTCCACACTCTATCACACTGATACTTAACAACTTTTAACTTTCAACTTAACTATATAATACCCGCTTTATAATACCAGTTTTTACATTTTATATGTATTCTGCCTCTGATGCCTTTAGTATTCCTCAGATGTGTTAAATACATTTTGTACCCAGCATTTAACATTTCAGAGTCACGGTTATCTGCTATATTTACATATATCAATAAATGGCGATAAACGCGTAAAGACGTGTTGAGAACCATAGGAAGGGGGAGGAGTATGGGAGCCAGGTGCTGCCTTCCACCCTGGGTGAGAGTCCAGCACAACTTGTGTGCGTGTGTTGGCTCATCATGGTGAAGTTGGTAGTGCGTCTTACTGGGGAGAGTGCTGACACTAACACACTTGGGTGAAGACATAACACAGCACGAGGGAGTATGACGTACTCTGACAGGCCATAAGACATATTTACATCTTCCTAAGACAGCAATTAAGTTTAAACTAGAAGGCGCCTCCCTGCCCCGGACAGATCACCACCCCCTTGTAACACTATCGGAGCAGCCACTCTATAGCTGAGGCCGAGAGCGTGTTATTCGACCAGGAAGCAGTATACTTCCATCCCTGGCAAGTTAAGACGCCGGAAACATATTCATCTCTTCTTGGAAGCAGCGATGGTCCTGGTCTTCATAAATGTTGTTTAGTAAAACTAAATTTATGTCCGCTGAGCGTGTCAAAAATCAGAAGATGACAAAGGAAGAAAGAGAGAGAGAGAGAGAGAGAGAGAGAGAGAGAGAGAGAGAGAGAGAGAGAGAGAGAGAGAGACCCGTGACTGTTCAGGTTGGCAGGTCCTAGTCTGCAACAACCTAGTTTGAGCAGCCTTGTACATGATGTTTTTACATATGTTCTTGGCGACGGACGAGATGTTGCCATGAGGACTGAGCGTCTGACCCTGTGAACCCTTGAGCCCACCAGGCTCTCAACCCCCCACCCAATGTCCCTGGATGTCAGGGCTCGGGGGTTCATCCCCCTGGCATAAAGGCGGCGGTGGGACGTGCCCCGTCACGCGGTCACAGCTCATTTTATCGGCAGTGAAGGCGTGGTTGGAGCGATAAGCCGCTCCGAGGGTCAGCGTGTCACTCGGATTACTACACGCTGGCGCATTGAACTCTCCCCCGACACAGTTAAGTATATACGAGAGCTGAGGTGAAAATACGCGGAGCGGCGATTGGCGGCTTATGAGAGACTCCATTGGGGATCTTAGCCTAATTGAATGTTACTGACCATTTTAGTCTGTCTGTTTGATTTGTTTCTTCAACGTCTTAATGGTGTGATTGGCTTGACTCTGTTGATAAGCATGTTAGCTTTCTCTCGTGTGTGTGTGTGTGTGTGTGTGTGTGTGTGTGTGTGTGTGTGTGTGTGTGTGTGTGTGTGTGTGTGTGTTCACCTCTCGTACTGGCCATCAAGTAAGAGAGCAAAATCAAATATTCCTCCTCCCTTGCAACACTACCAACACAGGTGTGTGACTATATCTCAAGAGTCGAGCTCTATACTCTATTACGATGAAGCAATAGTCCCCCGCGTGGGCTCTATATCCCTATAAATGACGTAATGTTCCCAAGATCTTAACGTTTGTATATTAGTCGACCAAACGTCAGACCCATCGTCATAGTGGGTTATATTAGCGTGGTCTGGGTTATATTGGCGTGGCCTTGGATATATTGGCGTGGTCTGGGTTATATTGGCGTGGCCTTGGATATATGGCGTGGTCTGGGTTATATTGGCGTGGCCTTGGATATATTGGCGTGGTCTGGGTTATATTGGCGTGGCCTTGGATATATTGGCGTGGTCTGGGTTATATTGGCGTGAAATCAAATCATCACGGCCCGGGTTGTGCACAATGATTACCTCTGGTAGAATCTTATTATATTTACCCCATATAAATACTAATATAATTTTTGAGTAATCCGCAAAAAAAAAGAGTCTCATATATTACGAAAATCAAATTGTTTTAATAATACGATGTGTATTACTTTAAAAATATTTGATACATCAGCAAGAGCTGCAATGGTCCGCCACATTCACAGGATTAGTCAACCTTGTGTTACGTAATTAAGAGCCAAAATGATAGGGTAAACTACTCCAAATTCTCTCCCCTTAATCTTTCCCCCATCATTTCCCCTCCCATTTTAACTCTTCCCCTCCCCCCCCCATTATATTCCTAGCGAGGGGAGGGACGGAAGATCATCATCCCTACCCCTCGTCCCAACTAAACCAATCTAGGGCTGTTTTTGTGAGGCTAAAGTCAGGGCCACAACTTTGTATACAGCCAATTATTTTGTGAGCGGCCGAGCCGGAGGCGTCCGGGAGTTGCAGTTATGAATGATGATGAAAATCCTGTTAAGATGATGGGTAGTAATGGCATGAATTGGCAGGATGATGAAAGAGACGATGAGAGTGAATAGTGAAGGCATCATCACACTGATACTATCCCTCTAATTATGACAATGGCATTAGGTTCCGAGGCTCATGGTGTAAAGTTCTTGCGAGATGAGGAGGAAGTGTTTAATTTCAGAATATTATTAATAAATAACGGAGAATGATTAATTTTGAGGCGTCACTGACACTCTCGAACAGCCCAGAGATAGTGACCCAAAAGAGTATACACAACACTATACACAACTATACACAACACTTCGTATTCATTGGTTTTACACACTTTCCTTCCATATATTTTGCTGCTTGTTTCCTGGTCCAGTCTGAGCAATCTCGCCCGTGCGAGGTGGTGTATATAAATGAAGCGATATATATATAGGAAAAATGAACACTAGTGTATGTTAGGCATGTTGGGGAGAGGAGCTTGAGGGTGAACATGTGTTGTCTTAGTGATGTGACCCACCTGTGTGAGATGTGTCACATCCCCGACGCTGTGACGCTGAGGCCATGACATGTGGTGATGTTATAGAGAGAGAGAGAGAGAGTTATTAATTATCAAAGGAAGCCCCCCCGAGCCGGGGAGAGAGCAAGAGAAACAAAACATAACAATAGGCTACTAAAACAGTGTTGTGGAGGTGTGAGGAACGAGTCCATCTGTAGTGAGACAAGTGAGGTTCAGGGAGCAAGATGTGATTATCACACACCTTCGCCAGCACCCCTATTGTTGCTCACCCCCCTGGTGTTGGCAGTATGGGTGTGCTCCAGTTGGCACACTCCCATGTGTTGATACACTCTCCAGTGTTGGGCAGTCACTTCAAGTTAAAGCTGGGCATTCTTGCTCGTGCTGAGGCTTCAAGTCTACGGAGATCTGGCGTCCAATACCGGAGCAGTGTGTATGTACAGTGTATACGTTGTATGGAGGCGTGTGTGTGGGCGGTGGAGGCGTGTGTGACGGAGGCGCGGGGAGGGGCGCCAAGCCTGGCTTAACTGGCTCACTCCACGGAAAAAATGATAATCCTATGCAAATATTAAATGACATGAGCTTGTAGAGGGGGAATGAAAGAAAGTGCTCTCAGGACGTCTTCTTGTGTGTGTGAGTGTGTATTCACCTAGTTGTGCTTGCGGGGCTTGAGCTTTGGCTCTTTCGGCCGGCCTGTCAACTGTCAATCAACTTTTTTTCACACACACACACAACACACACACAACACACACACACACACACACACACACACACACACACACACACACACACACACGCGCGCGCACACACACACACACACAGGAAGCAGCCCGTAACAGCTGTCTAACTCCCAGGTACCAATTTACTGGTAGGTAACAGGGGGGGCATCAGGGTGAAAAAAAAACTGCCAGTTTCTTTTTCCCCATCACCGGGGATCGAACCCCAGGCCCTAGAATTACGAGTCCCATGCGCTGTCCACTCAGCCACAGGGCCCCCTATGTGTGTGTGTGTGTGCGTGTGTGTGTGTGTGTGTGTGTGTGTGTGTGTGTGTGTGTGTGTGTGTGTGTGTGTGTGTGTGTGTGTGTGTGTGTGTGTGTGTGTGTAGTGAGGACGAGAAAACAAACAACAAAATCAACAAAACGAGAACACAGAGAAACGGGCAAAATCTTCCTTAAAGAGTAGATAAAAGTGAGCAGGAAAAGTGAGAAAGCTTAAGTGGGTGGTTCATCTCCTCAGCCGGAGGTGCTGTCAACGATTCTTTATCACTCGGAACCTTCAAGTGAAACTTGGCCTCCGAGAAGCCATCATTAATTCCCCATTGTAGCAAGGCTGAGAGTTAAAAATTTTCACGGAACCATCCAGCACATTTCCACGTATATCGTCCATGTTATAGGTATACCGTCTTATACGTGTGGGGTCACAACACGTGTGGCGCCACAACACGTGTGGGGCCACAACACGTGTGGGGCCACAACACGTGTGGGGCCACAACACGTGTGGGGCCACAACACGTGTGGGGCCACAACACGTGTGGCGCCACAACACGTGTGGGGCCACAACACGTGTGGGGCCACAACACGTGTGGGGCCACAACACGTGTGGCACCACAACACGTGTGGCGCCACAACACGTGTGGGGCCACAACACGTGTGGGGCCACAACACGTGTGGGGCCACAACACGTGTGGGGCCACAACACGTGTGGGGCCACAACACGTGTGGCGCCACAACTCTCATATCATTAACTTTATCACAGTGACACACTTGAAAGAAGAAAGTTTAGTGCCACTTACCTCACAAAGTGCCATTTACTGGCTGACAGCGCTGGTATATGACCAGGTCCACAAGTTCCAAAGATTGCTGTTGTTCAAAGCATACATGAAACAAAGATTTATATAAAAGAAAGTTAAGAGCTTCGAAGAACGCATTGTGATTCTTTAAGATTTACGAGCAAATCTTTTATACTTGAGATATACAAATCTCTTATATTTGAAGATTTTTGTTACGGTAACTCATGGTGTTGAGGCCGAGGTGGACATTGTCTAATAAAGCTCTTATTAACCGACGTTGTGGTGCACCGCTGGAGTGTTTCAAGGGTAGGACACACACATGAGTTTGGGTGGATATATATGGCAAGTGTCTCACATGGCTCAATAGTACCTGCCTCGTATGACCCAATTGGTCTTTTGCAGCTTCCTTTGTTATGTTCCTCTCATGTACATATATTTGTATCGGTGTTCCGGGTACTTTGTTAGTTCTGCTTATGTTGCGTCACCTCCGAGCTACCTATTTATTACTAGGTGAACAGATGCATCAGGTGTAAATGCGCGTGACCAAACGTCTTGTTCCGATTCGAACTCGGGTCGCGTTAAAATCGGTTACTAGAGTTTCTGAAAGTTTTACGAAGAAACAACAGTTGTGATCTTGCCAAAGTCAAAAAAAAACTTTTCCTAATACCATTATGTGGTTTTGTAAGACCTTAATAATATCTCGAGAACATCTTGAGGTTATCTTGAGATGATTTCGGGGCTTAAGTGTCCCCGCGGCCCGGTCCTCGACCAGGCCTCCACCCCCAGGAAGCAGCCCGTGACAGCTGACTAACACCCAGGTACCTATTTTACTGCTAGGTAACAGGGGCATAGGATGAAAGAAACTCTGCCCATTGTTTCTCGCCGGCGCCGGGGATCGAACCCGGACCACACCATCACAAGTCCAGCGTGCTGTCCGCTCGGCCGACCTGCTCCCTAAGTTCCTCCCTTACATGTTAAGAGAAAACTCCTAAAATGAGTCCTTTGTATCCAGTTGGTGGGTGAAATACTGGGAAGGTACTTCAGTCATATATGAAAGAGAATATGCATTTTCATTCTTAATTTGGCCCAATTCCCGAAAATTTACATACTGAATTATATACATTAAAATATATGAAACTTGTTAATTACTTTATAAAATGCAAGTAATTTTAAATCGAGGGGAATAATATTTTATGCATCCAGTACTGCTATTGCGGTAGAGGTTAGGTCTTTGTCCCTCGGAGGTGCCAGGCCGGCCGCCACTCTGCCAGATTGTCACGCAAAAGTTGGAAATGAAAAGACTTTTAGCGAGGATTAAACCCCCCGTCTGACTAATGACTGCCGGCTTAATTACAGGACGCTGAGTAATACATAGAGACGTCTCCAGCAGAGCTCAGAGGGCGGCAGCTGTGTTTCTCCTCCACACACACACACAGGCGCGCGTACTCTCTCTTATACGCGTGTAACACACACACACCCAAATGCGCGTGCGTGCACCTCTCTCACACACACAAACGCACATGCGCGTGCACCACACACACACACACACACGTGCGTGCACCTCTCACACACACAAACGCACGCAATGATGGGAAAACGATGCTAAAAGAAGGCAGAACTTAAATGGTGTAATTGAATGTGGGTGATGCAGTTATCACTACCAACACCCATTTAACCATCACCATTATACTACCATCTCTACCGTCGCCTTTACCACAATCTCCACCTATTACCACCACCCTCACCACCACCACCACCACCAACACTATAACCACTACCATTACTACCACCTCCCCCACAAATCACCACCAATACTGAGACAAATTATCATCTCCAACACAATCTACATAAATCCTGTACATCAAGTAATGTTCTCTGTGACACAGAGAACGTCGCCATTACTGTGACGTGTGTGACACAGTTTATGAGGAACTGTTACACCAAGAGCTGCTACTGCGAGATCAAACGGTGAAGAAGGTGTTTTTTTATATGTGACTTTTGCAGGACCTCAGACAAGCCGAGGGGAAAAAACGTGATTGACGGTCGAGTCTTTTCGAACTAATCTTTGGTGGGGCGGGGGGGGGGGGCGTGGGGTTACGTAAACACCGCCCAGTTTACACAACTACGGACATAAATTATGTAATGATAGTTAAAGGGCAGAGTTTCAAACCATCGGGGAAATGTTCGGAAGTTTCCTTTCGCTTTGATGTTCCTAAATGTTCTAACAATACCGGTATACTCTATATTTTATGCGAACGAGCCTGAATGGTCCCCAGGCGTATATTCAACTGAATATGTATTTTTATTCAACAAAATTCTATATTTTATGTATATATATTATCATCTATTCGCTCACACATTGTATACATAATCATGCACAAAAGAACATGTATATCGAAGTGACTTTAGATATTGTTTCACGTTAAATTAGCGGGAAATAGATAGTTGGGAGTTAGACAGCTGCTACGGTCTGCTTCCTGGGGATGTGTGTGTGTGTGTGTGTGTGTGTGTGTGTGTGTGTGTGTGTGTGTTAGACAGAAATATATATAGTAGACATAATAGAGGGAAAAATAGATTGGTTAGAAAGGCGGGGTCCAAGAGCTAATAGCTCGATTTTGCATACACAAGTAGTAAACACACACACACACACCTGAGTGACGCTTGTTCGTGTGTAAAGGTACTGAAAATGGGTGTAGGAAGCAGGAGGCTGGATACCAATCAGGAGATGAAATCTTTCAAAAAAGCGAGAAAGATCTGGGGATTGATATCACACCGAACCTGTCCCCTGAAGCCCACATCAAAAGGATATCGTCAGCGGAATATGCATGAATCATATGCTGTTAGGAATCATTCAGTAATTTATATATCACGGATATCTAGCCCGGCCTGGAGTATGCGGCTCCAGCTTGGAGTCGGTATTTAGTCAAATACTAGACGAAGTTAGATACAGTTCAGAGACATGCCACCAGACGGCATATTCGTAATTCCTTCATCTCGGCTCACCCCGAGCTCAGACGAATTAATTACCAGGATGGACTACAGGAATTAAAAATCATTTCACTGGAAGACAGAACAGTTGTGGGAGACATGATTACCACTTACGAAAATTCTCAAAGAAATTGACAGGGTAGATAAAGAAAGAGCATTTAGCACAGGTGGAACGCGAACAAGGGGACACAGGTGGAAATTTGGTACCCAAGTGAGCCACAGAGACATTTCAAAGAATTTGTTTCAGTGTCAGATTAGCCAACAAATGGGAAGGCACTAGGAAGTGATGTGGTGGAGGCAGATTCAACACACAGTTTCAAAATGCTGATACGATAGAGCCCAATCGGCACAGGAACCTGTATACAAGTTGACTGACGGTTTAGAGCCGGGACCAAAGAGCTGAAGCTCAACCTCCTCAAGCACAACTAGATTAACGTACACGCTTGATGCAGTGATACGGTAGAGCGACGGTCTCGCTTCATGCAGGTCAGCGTTCAATCCCCGACTGTCCACAAGTGGTTGGGCACCATTCCTTCCCCCCCCCCCTCCATCCCTAATCCTTATCCTGACCCCTTCCCAGTGCTATATAGTCGTAATGACTTGGCGCTTTCCCCCCTAATAGTTTCCTTCCCTTCCCCCCCCCTTCCACTAGAGTCGTTATCCCAAGATTTATTTTTAATCAATTGTGACATGCACCATGAAATCGGAGTAATCAGATTATTTCTTGTTTATTTTACATATGTTTGTGTGTAGACAACACCGGGTTAAACAGAAGGTAAAAAATAAACAATTACATGTCGACTGTTAACAACACGATGCCTGGATAACATGACACATCGCAGTCATGTTAAACACTGGTCTTGACGTCCATAACAAATGTTCTCCAACAATGTCAGCCTTTGTTCTTCATGTTTGGAGTTACCTGAACGGTAATAAAAACAGATGTGTGTGTGTGTGTGTGTGTACTCACCTAATTGTACTCACCTAATTGTGCTTGCGGGGGTTGAGCTCTGGCTCTTTGGTCCCGCCTCTCAACCGTCAATCAACTGGTGTACAGATTCCTGAGCCTATTGGGCTCTATCATATCTACATTTGAAACTGTGAATGGAGTCAGCCTCCACCACATCACTTCCTAATGCATTCCATTTGCTAACTACTCTGACACTGAAAAAGTTCTTTCTAACGTCTCTGTGGCTCATTTGGGTACTCAGCTTCCACCTGTGTCCCCTTGTTCGCGTCCCACCAGTGTTGAAAAGTTCATCCTTGTTTACCCGGTCGATTCCCCTGAGGATTTTGTAGGTTGTGATCATGTCCCCCCTTACTCTTCTGTCTTCCAGTGTCGTGAGGTGCATTTCCCGCAGCCTTTCCTCATAACTCATGCCTCTTAGTTCTGGGACTAGTCTAGTAGCATACCTTTGGACTTTTTCCAGCTTCGTCTTGTGCTTGACAAGGTACGGGCTCCATGCTGGGGCCTGTGTGTGTGTGTGTGTGTGTGTGTGTGTGTGTGTGTGTGTGTGTGTGTGTGTGTGTGTGTGTGTGTGTGTGTGTGTGTGTGTGTGTGTGCGTGTGTTGCTGGGGGAGGGGGGTGGGGAGGGAGGGAAATATCAGGAGAAAGCGCCAAGCCAATAACGACTATATAGCACATGAAAGGGGGGGGGTGGGGTCAGGATAAGGATTTTGGATAGGACGGGGGGGGGGGGGGGTAAGGAATGATGCCCAACCACTTGGATGATCGGGGATTGAACGCCGACCTGCATGAAGCGAGACCGTCGCTCTACCGTCCACCCCACCGGCGATTACCCTTCAGACAATGACAGAGACAGAAATAGACAGACTGGTACTTGAACCTCACCAGAAATACATCATTTCCTGACACTATATTCACACACACCTGCAATTGGTCTCTTGGAACCAGACTGTGTATTATTGCCCCGAGTAACAGATCTCTACCCCAGCGTCTCTGAGGTCACCGAAGGTCACGGCGAGCTGGGTCATCTGAGAACAATACTACCTCAAACGACTACAGTCCCCCCCCCCCCCCTCACAAAAACTCCGGGTTTAGAATCAAGTCCTCGGCCACAACTCGAGACGCAAAGGCAATGCAAGCTAACCAATTTCGTGCTCAGGGCTTGATCCCTCTTATAGGATTACTGCTGCGAGGAACAACAGCTCTTCAAAGGCGAGACGTGTCATAAGATGACCCAGACAGCGCCGGGGATCAGCCGAGTGGAGAGAGAGAGAGAGAGAGTGCGAGTGCTTGAGGCATCGCCTGATGGTGTTCTGAGTATTGAGCAAGGGGCCGAGCGCTACACCTCCTTTTGATACCCTGTGCTATATAATTCCTATAACCTCTATGACCCTCCTTGAGGATTCGAACCTAGGCAGCCAGGAGTCACCATGCTGGTTATCCAGGCAGTCGATGGTGGAGTGGTATTAGTACTTAGTAACTTGGCGTGGGCACTCACCTCCTACCTTCGAATCCTTGAGGGGTCATGAGAGTTTATAGTGATTTATTGTGTGTGTGTGTGTGTGTGTGTCCACACACACACACACAAACTGTGGTTTCAGTGGCTGTGAGTTTCAGTGGCTGTGAGTTTCAGTAGCTGTGGGTTTCAGTAGCTGTGGGTTTCAGTAGCTGTGGGTTTCAGTAGCTGTGAGTTTCAGTAGCTGTGGGTTTCAGTAGCTGTGAGTTTCAGTAGCTGTGGGTTTCAGTAGCTGTGAGTTTCAGTAGCTGTGAGTTTCAGTAGCTGTGAGTTTCAGTAGCTGTGAGTTTCAGTAGCTGTGGGTTTCAGTAGCTGTGGGTTTCAGTAGCTGTGGGTTTCAGTAGCTGTGAGTTTCAGTAGCTGTGGGTTTCAGTAGCTGTGGGTTTCAGTGTCTAAGCGTGCCTCAGTGACTAAGGCCTGACCTAGCTTCAGCTCTGGGTTTTACTTTTCATCCTTTAATCGCCTGATGTTAAACAAATAATCCGAGCAATTGGGTTGTTTCACACCTGAGTCCGTGTATTAGAGTTCGTCTCGGCCATTTCAGTCTTGTCCTTCTTACCAACGCTGACGAAGTTTGTCTCTAACGTCCCTGTGGCTCGCCCCAGTGGGGTCAACCCGGGTCCTCTTGGTCACGTCCCATCATATCAGATTCTGCCTGTATTTGAAATTTTTCCCCAGTTTTCTGTTGAGTTTAACAATATCTGGTTTCCCCGCCGGTGCCATATATATACCAGAGCAGGTCTGACATATACGGCATATAATGTTCCCTGGACAGTCCTTATAGTGGCCAACCATGTACATGCATCAGCTGCATGTGTGTGCTGGTGTGTTGGTGTCTCAGGTTTGTGTGTGTGTCTGAGAAAACAGGTTCAGTGGGATGTGATCCTGAACGTCTCAGACATCAAAAGCCATGTTTAAAATAAGAAACAGTGAGACCTGGAGACGCTGGTATACTCTGGAGACACAAATGATGAGGGAGGAAGGGCAGGAAACACGGATTTAATGTAAGAGTTGCCAGCAAACACAATCAACTTCCAGACCATATGGTAGAGACGAACTTGATAAGCAACTTTAAGAGAAGTTCGAGAAACATCGTGAATATAAATGTAAACTAATCAAACAGTGGAAAGTCGTGGCACGGGCATCATCACCCGTGCATTATCACCCGTGCCACAGAACACACAAGTTACGCACGTGTCAACAAAGGCACGTCGGACGCCTCACACAGAAATGATCAACTCGACATAGGCGACACATGTGTATGTGTGTGTGTGTGTGTGTGTGTGTGTGTGTGTGTGTGTGTGTGTGTGTGTGTGTGTGTGTGTGTGTGTGTGTGTACTCACCTAGTTGTACTCACCTAGTTGTGTCTGCAGGATCGAGCATTGACTCTTGGATCCCGCCTTTCGAGCATCGGTTGTTTACAGCAATGACTCCTGTCCCATTTCCCTATCATACCTGGTTTTAAAATTATGAATAGTATTTGCTTCCACAACCTGTTCCTGAAGTGCATTCCATTTCCCCACTACTCTCACGCTAAAAAAAAACTTCCTAACATCTCTGTGACTCATCTGAGTTTCCAAGCTTCCAAGCTTGTGTGTGTGTGTGTGTGTGTGTGTGTGTGTGTGTGTGTGTTGCAGACAATGTATCGTTGATGTGCACGCCAGGGAGGCAGCAGGAGGGCCCTTCCGTATTTTGCAGCTGAAGAAGGCGGTCGTAAGTGGTACAGATGTGTTGTTAAAAACTTAAAAATAAATTGGAGGCATGATGCAGGCAAGAATAAGTATTCATAAGTTACTCAAGTTAAAACCGGTGACTGGAGCCAAGTATAACAAAGACGGAGATACTACACACAGTTCACAATGGCCTGGATTATATTGCATGGGATCGTTGAAGATTCGAACTGTGTTGAGACCCTCGTTTGAATCTCCGATAACCTAATGGAATGAAATGTTATTACCCACAGTAGTGTAAATTGCCTCTTATATCTATATAAAATAACATTTCCGTTTATCTATCCAAGATTGGATGCCAGATACTCGAGGCTAGCCACGCCCAACACTGAAGGCTGAGAGGACATATTATATATGTATATATATGACATTAACAACCTACTATACCTTAGGAAGTTATAATTTTTAGTAATTATGATAATTAATTTTTAGTAATTATTAGTAATAATGAGTGAGTTACTCTCCGTCACTCAAACAACCCATAACCATCCTCACCCAGTCATCTTCTTATCTTGAGGTTATCTTGAGATGATTTCGGGTTTTTTAGTGTCCCCGCGGCCCGGTCCTCGACCAGGCCTCCATCCCCAGGAAGCAGCCCGTGACATCTGACTAACACCCAGGTACCTATTTTACTGCTAGGTAACAGGGGCATAGTGTGAAAGAAACTCTGCCCAATGTTTCTCGCCGGCGCATGTCATGCCAACACAAATATGCTAACTTCATTAAACCTCGATTTACAAAACAATTACTTTTTAATTGCAATTTTAGTGATTTAAATCAATTGTCATATTGAGTCTCAACTGGAACAGGGTGATGAGATAATATCCGGCTGCTGTATTTTGCAACAAGTTACAGGAATTTGAATTTTGTTTCTGTAATGTTATAAAGCTGTGTACGAAGACAGGGAGTTGAAGCTCCTTCAACCCGCCTCCTGTAAAATTGTAAATGTAAACTTGACTAACTCCTCATCTAACTCATCCAACTTTTCCACTTATTCATTGCCTGTGAACGTCTGCGAGAGCGTGTGCGTGCGTGTGCTCACACGTGCTTGCCGTACCGAGTGTCTAACTTGGTCCTCCGCCTTTCCAGTTGTCAGGTAAAGCAATGGTTTCCCACCACTGGAGTTCTACCATATCAACACTGAAACTTTATATATGGTGCTCCATATATAAAGGAAACTTTATATATAAGCTCCAACTGCCGCCTTCTGTAACTCGTACCATTTGCTCACTACTCTTAAGTCAAATCAATGTTTTCTTACATCCATTTATCTTCTGCGTCTCTAGCTTCCCCTCTATGGCCCCCTCGGCCTGCTCCTATACCCACAAAACTGCTATTTCCTATCTTATTCCTCATAGGATCTTTCACGTTGCAATCATGTCCTATCTTTCCTACCACAGCTCATCTGTTGTAGTAAGATTCAGTTCCGTCAGGTCTTTTCTCGTACTACAACCCCCCTCAGTTATAAGGCCAAACTTGTGGCATAACTCTAAATCTTTGAGTTTTATCTTGTGATTCTTTAGATATGAGGTTCATGCAGGAGCTGCATACTCCAATATTGGCCCACCATAGGTTGTGTACAGTTCTCTAAATCGCTCCATGTTAAGGTTTCTGAAAGCTACTCTAGTGCTTACCAACTTTGCACATGCCGCTAGCGTGACAATGTTGATGTGTGCTCTGGAAACAGGCTTGCTATTATCTATACTCTCAAAACGTCTTCTATTTTCAGATTCCATATATCTGCCTGACCCTCCTTGTGCAGTGTTCTTATGGTCTACTTGCTCCCTCCCTCACTCACCTTACCTTGCACTTACTTAGCTAAAAGTCGAGCGGCCATCTTTCAGACCATTCCTGAAGTTTGTCAAACGTCGTTTCGACTTCCCTTCTCCTAATTATTTTAATGACTTCTGCATCGGTCGAATAAATCGACATAAAAGGAATTGACGTTGTCGATCAGATTATTAACATACATATGGTAACGGATGGGTAGAAATAAATGGCCTTGCAGTACTCCCGCCACATCCTTACTTATCTACTCTCGCTGTGAATCTCTCTCCTTTCTGACAGGTACTTCTTCACCTGGTACTTCTGTACTCTTCCCATTACCGCAGCATACTCTTCCAGCTGGAGTAGAAGTAGTCACGGGCTGCTTCCTGGGGGTGGAGGCCTGGTCGAGGACCGGGCCGCGGGGACACTAAAAAGCCCCGAAATCATCTCATCTCAAGATAGATGCCTCCTGTATGGTATAGTGTCAACAGCTTTCTGGCAATCTAGACAAAAGCCAACCCATCCTCAGAATTGACAGTATGTTTTAATACTAAGTCTAATAAGTACATTTCCTGACTGTCAAACAGTACATAATTGCACTTATGGGGCTGTTACATTTACCTCCCCATTTTTGGAGGAACGGGCTGCAAATGCAATCAACACACCCTTCTCTGTCTTCCTTGATTGATGTTAGCTTATAATAGTAGGTTTATAATGCAAGTCTACCCTTCAACCCATGAGAAATAGATTTACATTTTCAACCACCATCACTGGGAGTGTATATGCAAATGCCCGTGAATTATATTATAATCCCCCTCTGCCGAAATTAGTCTTGAAAATCGTCCTGCTTCCCAGTAATACATAATATTTATTCCAGAGAATTTGTTAGTGTCTACAGTGCGTGGCAGAGCGTGTATATAAGTTGCAAGAGTGCAGAGATTTATTGATCGTTGATCGCTGAAGACTTACCTGTTCATCACACCTTCCAGGTGAGTTGCAGTTCATCTTGAGGCCAAGAATGTCCTCGTGTTCCTGTACCTGTGGTACCATCCTGGTGACCTGTGTACTTGTGGTACCATCCTGGTGACCTGTACTTGTCAGGTCACCTCATATTGTTTTGTTCACTTCGCATAAAAGTATCCTGTTAGAACAATGTCGAAGGCTTTTGGGCAATCCTAGGAATAAGCACTCGACCTGTCCTTCCCATTTCTGCCAGATAAATCAGGTCCTCCTGGCGTACGAAGATAACAATACGTTATACAAGGTCATTTACTAAATATTATGTCAGTGTTTCAATACTATATCTTATCTCAGTGTCTCACCTTCACTGTCAGGAGTGAGAGATAGGGAAGGGAACTATCAGGGGGAAAGCGCCAAGCCATTACGACTATCTTGAGATTATCTTGAGATGATTTCGGGGCTTTAGTGTCCCCGCGGCCCGGTCCTCGACCTGGCCTCCACCCCCAGGAAGCAGCGCGTGACAGCTGACTAACACCAAGGTACCTATTTTGCTGCTAGGTAACAGGGGCATAGGGTGAAAGAAACTCTGCCCATTGTTTCTCGCCGGCGCCCGGGATCGACCCCGGGACCACAGGATCACAAGTCCAGCGTGCTGTCCGCTTGGCCGACTATATAGCACTTGGAAGAGTAAGGATAAGGATTTGGGATGGGACGGGTGAGGGAAGGAATGGTGCCCAACCACTTGTGGACGGTCGGGAATTGAACGCCGACCTGCATGAAGCGAGACCGTCGCTCTACCGTCCAGCCCAAGTGATTGTCGGGACTGAGAGGAAGAAGCCGCTGCTCTTCACACACACACTCTTCCTACCATCACAACTCCTGCATGAAACACGGATCCAAGGTGTGCCTATTTGCATAAAATATCCTGTGCGTCTGCATATCAGAAAGATCTTCATGTGTGTCTCGCTCTGACTTCCTCTCTCTCTCTCTCTCTCTTTTCTCTCTCTCCGCCATATGTTTATATGCAAATGAAAAAGGAAGGCACACAGATGAGGGCGGGAGTCATGTTAAGGTGTTATCACACACATCTACATAAAATATCTACACTCTTACCCCTTCCACTGCCCTATTACGTCCCTCGCCCCCCCTACCCCCTTCCCTACCCCCCTCCCGTGGTCCCTGCCAACTTGTCATAATTCCATATCCCCCCAGGACTCTCAATGAAATTTTCACCTGTCTTATCTCAAAGGTAAAGCTTTAGATATCCTTCATTTGTGTTGGGTTATATGGTTCATAGCGTCGTCTGAGTGACGTGGGATATCCCACCCCGACCCACACAACCTCTGGGATATCCCACCACGACCCCACACACAACCTCTGGGATACATTATTCGGGTCCTACTGCTGGCGTTCTGCCTGGGCATTAGTACCAACAACTACATGCAAATGATATGTTTTTCTCAAGGGAAAGACAATATAGAGGCGGGAGATATTTAAGGTGTTATTGTCCTCTAAGCTCATATATAATGGGGGAGCTTGGCTTACTATAGGAAACATTCTGGGGGGCAGTGTGTTGGTATAGTTTGTGTGCGGCTTGTGCCCCTCAGTCACGCCTAGGGGAGGGAAGGGGTGAAGGGAAGGGAAGGGAAGGGAAGGGAAGGGAAGGGAAGGGAAGGGAAGGGAAGGGAAGGGGTCGTGGACCATCATCAACATGAAGGGTGGGCAGCCCCGCTGGCCGACCCATTTCTTGCTAAAGTAACTTTACCTCCAAACTTTCCAGGCGATTTTTCTTATAGCTCCTACCAGCAGCTACGAGATCAGTGATCCAGCAGTCACCAGGCTGCTGCCCCAGTCACCAACCTGGTGCCCCAGTCACCAGCCTGGTGTCCCAGTCACCAGCCTGGTGCCCCAGTCACCAGCCTGGTGCCCCAGTCACCAGGCTGGAACCCCAGCACCAACGCCCTGCTGCCCTTGTCAACGCACACGGCAAAAATAACCAAACACAGCGCCGGCAAGCTGCAGCAGGAACTGCAATCAGTGAATAAAACGGATTTAGGATTAAGTGAAATTTATGGAGAGATGAGGTTGCAGGCTGCAATGTTGAGCTGGCAAACTAAGGACTGCCAACCTCCCACAATGGCCAGCCCCACACACAAACACACCAGCATACACCACAAGTGTATTTACACAGTGTTCAATAGGCTAATGCTGCAGATTATAACAATGAGGGAGGGAGGCTCCAGCTATCTCTCCCCCCCCCTCCCCCCTCACCCCCCCTACTGCCCCAGCACCCCCCCCCTCCTGCCCCAGCCCCCCCTCTCACTCCCCCCCTCCCTCCTCACATCCTTCTCCCACCCTCATATATATATATTATATAAATTTATTTATTTATAAATATATACATATGTATATAATATAGGCTTGCAGTCTCCGACAAAACGAATTCAAAATCTTATTAAAATTGTATTCTTGATATCTTCCAGACGTACTACTCATTTTTAACTTATTTTTTATCCTTCGTATCCTGTGCCCTTCGTCGCCTCCTGGTTCTCTTCTTTATTTACTCTAAGTTAGTGACATCAGTATTTGTTATATTTTTATTCGTTTTCCCTATTTATATCCCTGAGCCATTCTCTTAATTCATTACAACTTCTCTCCCCTAACTTGTTTGTCCATACTGTGTCCTCTTCTTCTTCTGCCCTCTTCTCTACCTCTCTTCCTCTCGTCTCCTCACTGGAGCAGAGCAAGAGGGCACATTGTACAAGGGAAGCCTCGCCCTGATAAGACGGTCGACCTTGGATGTATTTGCCTGTCCCGGGCTGCTCCCATGAGAGGCTGCTGCTGCTGCTGCCCATGGCCAGGGGAGGCCCCTGGAGACCCTGGAGACCGGGGAGACCCTGGAGGCCGGGGAGACCCTGGAGGCCGGGGATAAAGGTTGTTCTGAAGATGTATTATTGAATACGTAAGTACTTAAGGAAATTCCTGTTTCAATTCTTCCTCCGTGGTCTGACACTGTCATATTTTTCATCACGTGTTAATTTTCGTGATTTACACACATATATATATAGGCCTCTACCGCCCCGACCTGTGTACAGTCTATGGTGAGGCAGGTATGGTGTAGTGTGTGTGGGTGTGGTGTGTGTGGGTGTAGGTGGGTGTGTGGGTGTGTGAGGGTGGTGCAGGCAGGGAGGGCGGTGACCAGGCTCCAGCACATGTTGCCTCAACAAACATATCATGGCGCCACAGTGACTGTCCCATCACTCTTCACTTCTCACCGCCACTCCGCGAGCAGTCAGTCTTTACCTGTCCCAACGCACCTTAACTTTTCTCTCACAAACATTTTTACCCGTCAAATTATGTGATTTTTGACTCTTGGAATGTTGACATTTCAGGGGTGACTAGATTACACAGTCACTGTCAAACTAAATTATGTCTTGTTTACAGTCATAAATTGTAATCACAGTCTCAGTCACTCGGGCCATTATCTCCTAAGTGACTGTAGGTCTCTGTGGCTGACTCCTTCCAGGAGGAACTGTGCTCAGCCACTCCATAAAGCACATGATGCAATCTCACGACCTCTGGAGTCACAGAATGAATGTTGCTTCTTCAGTTGAAGCTTGTGTGAGTGACTCTGGTGGTGGTGTGGAGACCATCGCAGTGTACCATATACCTGACACAGCTGCTTCTCTTCCCTGCCTCACCTCACTCATACCTGTGAACCTCACCTCACTAGTGAGGTTCACAGGTATGAGGGCTGAACCTGTGAACCTCACCTCACTCATACCTGTGAACTGGTAGTGCTTTGGTGAGTAGTGGTGACGCTGGTACACCAGCAGGACACACACACCACGGGTCACCACCACCAGGGGGAGCTGTTAGCCTCTAACTACACCAGGCTGTTAGACTCTTACTGCCTCTGTTCACCTAGCAGTAAATAGGTACCTGCGAGTCACCTGTTGTAGCCTCCATCCGGCGTGGTTGGGTGCGCGTGTATGCAACTAAGCATTATGGAACACGTAATTAAAGCGCTAATGATTCAGCTGAGAATATAGACGTGTTGCAAGAGGCGCGTGGAAGCATCAATACGCGAGCACACTTCACAACTCCACATTTCTCACTTTTCACAAAATTATTTTCTGTGAAAAAATTACATTTTAGGCATTTCAGGTGGAGGTGGCGGGAGAGAGAGTAGGAACTCTTGTCACTCATGGTCTGACACTGGCACTGATGGCACCCCACGATGGCACTCCACGATGGCACCCCGTGCCGTACAATCACAGCCTCGCCTTCCACTTAATTTTACGCCATCTGTGAAATTAAATGTAAGGTAATACTGACGATTCTTCAGACTAGTGAGCATCGGCTTTGATAGGGTTGGCGGCTTGCTGATGCGTTTCCAACGCTCCAGGTTAGGCAAAACCACTTAAAATTTGACGTTTGTCGTGAGCACTGCAACGGACCTGAGTGGTGTGCGTGTGTGCGTGAGCGTGTGCGTGTGTATTTCTGCCTGAGCGAGTAAGGTTCACATATTGACTATACTTTTTACGAGCAGAAAAGGAACGAAATGGGAATTTTATTTTATAAGCCCCAACAGCTAAATAAGAAAAAGCCTTTTACACAATTTTATTTGTAGTGCTTTCTGGATGAGAGGTATACTATATATGCCCAAGCTGCCGTGCCCATCTGCGCATGCCCCCTGGCTGCCGTGCCCACCTGCGCATGCCCAAGCTGTGCCGTGCCCACCTGCGCATGCCCCTTGGCTGCTCGGGTCCTTGTGTACACCGCCTCGTGTGTGTGTAACCTTCCAGAGCAAGATAAATGTATCGCCAGCCAGGAAACGGGAATTAATCTCATGGGCTTACTGAACGGTTCAAGACACGTCTTGTCCACGTTCTTGTCTCCCCTTTCACCCGTGCAGCAGACACTAGACTGTGCTGCTATTAACAATACGTTAACAACGATGATGACATGTTGCTGAGGACTGAACCAGCAGTCTGAGCCTGGGTTGCCAAGCCACAGAGTCGTCGACGACCGTCCACTCCGTGGACAGGGGATGGAAGCGAGACAGACCGTCCGCCAGAACGTTGGACAGTGGACACTCCCCGGACATGAACCGCACGGAGAGCCGAAGAGACCAACCCTAACACACGTTCCTACTGTCAAATACCAAACGGTATTTTCTAGCATGTAAATCACTGTTAGTCTATAAAATTTCGTGGATAGGCAACCAGGAGGCCTGGTCATCGACCGGGCCGCGGGGACACTAAGCCCAGGAAGCACCTCAAGGTAACCTCAAGGTAGGTAGACGTAGGTGTGGTTGTGTATTCTAGTTCCGTTGGCAAGTTTTTTGTCTAATATTTGTGGTCAATAGAGAGTTACTCTTCGTACGAGGTGAATGAAGCACTCTCCATAAAATACCAATGTAATCAGCTGTAATTCACGAGTACAGCGCTTGCCATTCATAACCAGGCAAGATGGCTGTAAGGTTCAAGAAATATATTAAGATTGGGTTGGCATGATCATGCCTCCGCGACCACAGTGTCATGATAGTGCTCTTCCACACTTCATTATATCATTATCTTTGAGGGGATATTATGGCCTGCGTCGCCAGACTCACACACAGATTCAGCACCGCTCCTGTGCCAGGTAAGTCAACTATGGGCTCACCATAGCCCGTGCTACTTGGAAATTATTCTGAGTAGCTGAATCTATAACAACAACTGCCAGACTGACACACACCTTCACCTCGCTGGCCTGCAGGTGTGTGCTGCTCAGACACCGCTTCACCGTAATGTTTCAGGTAACGGTCAGCGACACTATAGTTGTGGTTGATGGTTCGAAGCCCCAGCCAGGGCACCATCGCCGCGCCCTGGTCACTCACTCCTCAGCGCTGGGGAGTGACAGTGAGTTTATCAGTCATCCAGGACACCCGGGATGGCGTTCAGCGTGACTGAAGAGTGCTTGGCCCAACAGAGGGAAGGTTAGGTTAGGTTATAGCCCTTAATGGTGGCCCTCGCCCTCTTCAGTGCCCTGGATCCAGGCCTGGCCCGATTCAGTGCTCTGGATCCAGGCCTGGCCCGCTTCAGTGCCCTGGATCCAGGCCTGGCCCGATTCAGTGCTCTGGATCCAGGCCTGGCCCGCTTCAGTGCCCTGGATCCAGGCCTGGCCCGTTTCAGTGCCCTGGATCTAGGCCTGCCCCGCTTCAGTGCCCTGGACCCAGGCCTGGCCCGCTTCAATGGCCTGGAATCTGAAATTACGATTTCAGTTTTCCATTGGAAGTAGACTCACTACATTTAAAAACCTTTATGTAAACAAACCTTAAACCTTTACTGAAGTTAAGGATTAATGGGAACCATTAATCACTAACTGTAGTTTATTTGTATAGAGTTATAAGAGTATCGACGACTTCTATTCCTGCAGGACGGCGTTCAATACCCGAGGTTGGGCACCTTTCCTTTCCTCCGTCTTATCCTTAACCCTTATCCTATACCCCTCTTCCAAGCGATAGGTAAGGTGGTTATCAGAAGAAAGCGCTAAGTCATGCTGGTCTCGTGATAACTTCAGTGGTTCCTATTGTAAACATGAACTAAGTCTTTAGTTCTTTCTTCAGTTCTATAAGTCTTTCTTTACTAAGACTAGTAAAGTCTTACTAGTCAGGAGTCTTACTATCATTACTTACTTACTATTACTTACCTCTTTTAAGTAAGATAGTAAGACCTCTACTCCGGGCGACATTCACCGTCTTAGCCATGAAACACGGCACTTTAGACCTTGTGGGGTGTGACCTCGGTGGCACTCGTCAGACGAGGCACTGTCAGGCGGTGACACTAGCGAGTGTGTCGTGAGTTATGACTGCTGACAGGAAGGAAGAGGAGCAGCAGCAGCAGCTGTCTGGCTGTCAACACGGCTCTAGTACACGTGTTCACGCTCCACACACTGAGCCTTATGTGCAGGTCATGGGTCACGCGTCAGGGCGGGTGACAGCTGGGTGACACCTCCCACACTACAGCAGCTGGGCGGCACCTCCCACACTACAGCAGCTGGGTGACACCTCCCACACTACAGCAGCTGGACGACACCTCCCACACTACAGCAGCTGGACGGCACCTCCCACACTACAGCAGCTGGACGACACCTCCCACACTACAGCAGCTGGGCGGCACCTCCCACACTACAGCAGCTGGGTGACACCTCCCACACTACAGCAACTGGGCGGCACCTCCCACACTACAGCAGCTGGGCGGCACCTCCCACACTACAGCAGCTGGGCGGCACCTCCCACACTACAGCAGCTGGGTGACACCTCCCACACTACAGCAGCTGGGCGGCACCTCCCACACTACAGCAGCTGGACGACAGTAATACACAGCAGGACCCAGCTGCACCCTTGTACAATTGCGTCCTTCAGAAGGCGAGTGGCCGCGCCTCTGCATCAAGATGTCACGTTATCTTAAGTCATTGTTGCCAGCGTCTTCAAGAAGCAGCTCGGGGAGGCAACTCAATTGTTTCATATCTTGTGGGGGAGTTATTTAAGAGTTCACAACACCTGGTTCTTACTCTCTCCGTCTCGCTCAATTCCCTTCATTCATTTCTTTCTCCCTTAGTAAGCTTCCTTCGCCCTGCCCTAATTCCTTCATCCAGACCTCATGTGTTTCCGAGGTCCTCATTAGGAGGGTAATTATCCTAAACGCTGTGGGTATTAGTGGCTTTAGGCATTGTATATACCAACCCTATATGGGAGCCGGTCGGCCGAGCGGACAGCACGCTGGACTTGTGATCCTGTGGTCCTGCGTTCGATCCCAGGCGCCGGCAAGAAACAATGGGCAGAGTTTCTTTCACCCTATGCCCCTGTTACCTAGCAGTAAAAATAGGTACCTGGGTGTTAGTCAGCTGTCACGGGCTGCTTCTTCCTGGGGGTGGAGGCCTGGTCGAGGACCGGGCCGCGGGGACACTAAAAAAGCCCCGAAATCATCTCAAGATAACCCTATCTAGAACTCCAACATTCTGTTTGTAACTCATTTTGTATGTTATCTACTTTTACCTGAATAAACATTATTAAAATTATGATATCGTTCCTCTCACTAGGTGACACGATATCATAATCAACCCCCCCCCCCCTTGTACACCTCAGGCAGTGAGCCGTCAATTATGAGAAAGCACTTGGAAAATATATGAAGACAAGGAGCTGGAATATGGGGAACGTAAAGGAACGGTGTCCTACCACTTGGAGCATCGGGGAATCGAACGCTGACTCTGCAGGAATCAAGGTGGTGGCTCCACCGACCAGTACACACACCAGCGGCAGAGTAACTAAAGTACACGTAATTATCCAGTACCTACTCTCGGCACCACCGCCACTGTTGCTGTTGTCTCAGTGGCACAGTCAGTGATGTGGGCCTCACTCACTATCAGGTTAAACACCGAGGAGACTGGCCACCAAATGAATGGGTAACCGCGAGGACAGCCTTGACAAAGAGACATTGATAAGCCTAACTCCTCTGATAAGAACAAAGGTAACTGCAGAAGGCCTATTGGCCCATACTAGGCAGCTTCTATTTATAACAATAGTTGTGTAGTGTACATAGTGTACATCACAATGCCCTCGTAGGCCTACTAACCTCCCTGTTGTTTACCTGTTGATGGTTCTAAGTATCAGTGTTCCACCCTGGGGCCGAGCACAATGACCGGGTCTCATACACACGAGCCCATTCTCTCTATTAATGGGCTCTTGTATCTCAGGAGCCCATTTATCAAGTGATAAATGGGCGCCATAAAACATAGAGCGAGTTTTACCAGGAAACGGAAATGGGGGAAGTTACAAGATTTATACAACTACATCATACACACACTGAAATAACAAGAAAGTAATATATCAAATGAACAAGTCCACAAAGGCCGTGATGAGGGTTCGAATCTACGCCCGGGATGTTCCCAGATGCGTCTTAAGTCAACTGTACCACGACATGGTCAAAAGAATTGCAAACTGAAGTGCTACTGCCCCTCACGAGGCTCCCGAAGCTTATTATCCAAAGCCCAATCGGGGCTTCACACAGTCCCCCCCCCCCACATGCACCCGGGCGCTGTCAACCAGATTGGATCACACAACTACATATATTTTCATACAATACTTATTAAATTGGAAAGTTATTATCTGTTAAAAAAAGTTTTGTATCTTCTGGCAGAAAGTGTTGTGTCAGCAGCCTTAGCTATGATCTTCAAATATTTAATAACATAATTATGTTAATGAATTTATTTTATAAATCCCAGTCATCCAAGACCACTCATCCCGTCGCTCCAGGTGAAGGCACTTGTTTTGAATGTATGGAATGTCCAATACACGCGGCGCTCGGCGCAAAATTTTAAATTGTAAATTCTGTGCCTCACTTTACATACTCCTGGTGTAGATTTACCCGGTAAGTAACTAAGGACCTACAACCCCAAAGGTAAAATGCATAAATGTTTGAAATAAAACTAAAAATGTATATGGCAAACATTACTCTTTGTGTTTTATTTACATTTGGTAAATAAATTTATTTATTTATTCATTTATTTACTCTGGTTACCTTAAATTACTTCATGATTACGTACTGGTTCGGTGTTGATCTCATGACTTATTAATATATTAATCTCTGGAGGGTTATTATGCCCACCACAATAACTTACTGACCAATCAACAATTATACTTTACACCTCAATATAGTCCAGGACTAAAGTTATATGTGTAAATGTACAGAGACGAAAGGTGCACCGTTTCCTGTATATATCTGCTTACATATTGTGTAAGAAGGAATTCCTTCTCAAGATGTATTATTAAAATACGAAAGTACTTAAGGAAATTCCTGTTTCAATTCTTCCTTCGTGGTCTGACACTGACATTTTTCATCACGGTTAGTTTTCGTGATATACACACAATATAAACTTTTAGTTAGAGTAAGATTGAGATGTGTGCTGGACACCCTTACAGGGCAGCGGGAAAGATTTCCCTCTACACTGGAAGGTCCTTACACCTACCTTCTTCTCCTCCAAATTAACCCAGAAATTTAGGTATATCCCCGAATATAACGACAGTCTCAAGAACAATAATAAAGACCCATAAAGTCACAACAAGGAACAGGTTGATCATTGTTGTGTAACAGCTGAGAAATTATATAAGTGTAGCACGTTCCAAAAATATTTGAGGATTCGAATTAGACCACAAAAATGATATTTGCTACAGAAATGGCCCCCAGGTGTTTAATGGAGCGAAAGTATTAGCTGAAAAAAAAAGAGTAATTTATCAACCAGTCTATTTAGAGAGCTGACCAAGCAGAAAATGGAATTAAATTGGTCAGGACATTAATGAAAGGATGGGGAGCTCGGGTCGTCTGCCGGCTACACACCATACTCTCCCCCTCCCTGCCAGATACACACCTCCGACACCCCTGCACCACACACCTCCCCCCCTCTGCCACACCCCCCTGTATCAGTGGAGGCAGTAAGGACCCAGCTGGGGAACCTCCGTGACAACAACAGCGTTACATGATCAGCAGCAGCAGGAGCAGGACACGGCACACTCTCCACTTGGGTTAACACAGCAAACATCTCAAGTTTTGAGCACAAGTCTTTTGTGCCAGTGTTTGCTGATCATGTAAAGTAGATGAGGAGAGTCAAGACTCAACACGGGTGCTCAAGCCTGGCGCAAGGAGACCTGGGGGCCAGATTCACGAAAGCACTTACGCAAGCACTTGCGAACGTGTACATCTTTCCTCAATCTTTAACGGCTTTGGTTACATTTATTAAACAGTTTACAAGCATGAAAACTTGCCAGTCAACTGTTGTTATTGTTATAAACAGCCTCCTGGTGCTTCAGAGCTCATTAACTGTTTAATAATTGGGAACAATTAGAACTTTGGTCCCGTCTCTCAACTGTCAATACACACCTGTGTATCGAGAGTTGAGAGGCGGGACCAAAGAGCCAGAGCTCAACCCCCGCAAGCACAACTAGATGAGTACACTTTTGCATAATGCTGAACAACCTTAATGGCTCCCGTACCTGGTCCTAGGCCTAAATCTCACAAGAGGATGAGAGAGCATATACAGGTGAGCAGCAGCAGCATAATATGAAGACATGCCAAGATGCTGAGGTGAGCCGCAGGATGTGAGGGAACACTGTGAGAAACAAGTCGTCTCAAGTCGCTGCATTAAACGACCGACAGTTGGAAAGGCGGGGCCCAGGAACAGAAGTTCAATCGTGCAAACTCTGCTAGGTAAGAAGTGCCAGGAAAGTCCTCATAGAGTAGTAAAGAAATGTTAGTAAAGAACACACACACACACAAAGTTTCAACCGACCTCCGGATAATGGCAGACAGTAAGCTTTTGTCCGGATTGAGGCGTGTTTGTCGTAGGAAATTGGCGGGTGTTTTGCCCGCTCCGCCCGGCCCACTATCGGAAATTGGGGATCGTGTTACCAACTATTGCCACGCTGCTGACGAACAGTGCCTGTTGGGCCGCCCCGAGGCCTTGTTTACCAGCACCACCAGAGTGGCGGAGGGCCGGGAGGAGTGGCTGAGGGCCGGGAGGAGTGGCTGAGGGCCGGGAGGAGTGGCTGAGGGCCGGGAGGAGTGGCTGAGGGCCGGGAGGAGTGGCTGAGGGCCGGAAGGAGTGGCTGAGGGCCGGGAGAAGTGGCTGAGGGCCGGGAGGAGTGGCTGAGGGATCTACAGGAAGATTATCATTTTTTCCTGATTGGTTAGCATTTTCACAGCTCTCTCGATTTCCTGATCTGTGAGTGATTCAGTGTTTAAGTTAATTACTAAATAGGCAGCAAAAGCCAAGCCAAGCAGTAAGGACTTACGCTCGCTGTCCTGTCTTATCCAACAACGGCTTAACGTCGCCTTTCAAATTTCAAAAAATGCAGATATTTCCTATACAAAGTAATTAAGTATAATAGTCTTGTGTCAATAGCTTTACCCTTCATGACAACACTTAACCTATTTGTTTCAAAGGTATTTATACTGATGGAACATTACTGGCCCACACACTATGCTCCTCATTCATTCAAAGACTAATCAGAGTAATTAGTTTAGTTAGAACTTTTGACAGGTTTTCTGCAGTAAACTGTTTATCAGACGGAATCACATTATCTTAATTGTATAAATTTAAATTGAAAAACTCTCAAAGTTATTACAATCGTTATAGTCTTTCAGCTGGAATATTAAATTATAGTCCAAAACTCTATTAGCGGCAACACAACACAGCTGTCAGTATAAGCCGTGTTACAGCTGCGGCAGTGTGTGCAGCAGTCACAGGCCGCGGTCTGCTCTCTTGTGTAGGCCTACTGTAGGGGGAGTACAGGCCTCCTAACATTGATTTTCGAACCCCCATCAGTGTCGTGGGAGTCCCGACCCCCCCCCATCCAGCCTCGCCATCTGCTTGTTACCCCTCACTCACGTCTCTCAGTCTCCCCTCAACACCCCTCACTCACACCTCTCTAGTCTCCCCTCAACCCTCAACACCCCTCACTCACGTCTCTCAGTCTCCCCTCAACACCCCTCACTCACACCTCTCAGTCTCCCCTCAACACCCCTCACTCACACCTCTCAGTCTCCCCCTCAACACCCCTCACTCACACCTCTCAGTCTCCCCTCAACACCCCTCACTCACACCTCTCAGTCTCCCCTCAACACCCCTCACTCACACCTCTCAGTCTCCCCTCAACACCCCTCACTCACACCTCTCAGTCTCCCCCTCAACACCCCTCACTCACACCTCTCAGTCTCCCCTCAACACCCCTCACTCACACCTCTCAGTCTCCCCTCAACACCCCTCACTCACACCTCTCAGTCTCCCCCTCAACACCCCTCACTCACACCTCTCAGCCTCCGTGTGTGTTGAACAAAGAAGACACGTGCTGGCAAACATCAAGAATGCAACTGTTGCTGTTTGATCTTTGGCCTGTGTGTGAGTGAGTGAGTGAGTGAGTGAGTGAGTGAGTGAGTGAGTGAGTGTGTGTGTGTGTGTGTGTGTGTGTGTGTGTGTGTGTGTGTGTGTGTAAGGGACGACTGAGTGTGATGGAGTCTGGGCCATGGCTTACACCTGCTGAGAGCGCAAGACCCCATGACTCAGGAGTATAACACCCATAGTTTAGGAGTACACGACCCATGGTTAAGGAAGCAGGGCAGGGGGGTGGGTACATATCTAACAGTACCCACGGAGGAGTGACGTCTAGCTCTTTATGGGAACATAAACACCTACTGGGCTTGTGGTCCTTTTCATAACAACTCAACTATTTGGCCATTCAAATTCTTTACCGAGTCTGGCCATGAAATTGTGGATGGAGGTGGCTTTCCCAACTACTACTTTCAGTGCATTCCACTTGTCGATGGCCCTACACAGGATACCTTACCTTACCTTGAGGTTACCTTGAGGTGCTTCCGGGGCTTAGTGTCCCCGCGGCCCGGTCGTCGACCAGGCCTCGGTATGGGTATGTGTAGTGCCTTACAGTCCTTTGGTGTTTGTACTATCCACTCCCAAATCTCTCTTTTTTTCCCATTCCTGTAGTTACCTTCCCCTTATGGAGTTGATGGCTTCCAGTCTCCTCTCTTTCTTTCCCATCTTCATTACCTTACATTTGTTGGGACTGAATTCTAGCAACGATGGATGGAAGAGAGGTTGGGTGGGGGAGAGTGGATGGAAGGGGGAGTACACGGGAGGGGTGGATTTGGGGGAGGGGTGACTGAACTTAGAGAGGCAACAATGTGGGAGCAAAGGAAGAGAAGCAGAGATCAAGGTCCAGGTATATTCGTGCGTGCGTGCGTTCATGCGTGCGTGCGTGCATGCGTGCGTGTTCAAGAGGCCAGGGAACGGCTGGCCAGGGAGGGAGAGAGGGAGGTGGGTGTGTGCATGAAAGGTCAGGAGTTAATGGTGTACTGCTGTGCTGCCCACCTGAGCCACCTCCGCGGGTCACCACTCACCACCATGACAGACGCTGGAGGGGGGGGTGAAGAGAAGCATCAGGAGTGAAATGTTTAACTCGTGGGGGGGGGGGACAAGAGTTAGAGGTTATACCCTGGAAACACAAACCGTAACTGATTCTATTTTCCGCTTGTTACAACTTGTAATAAAGTTGTTACATCTTGGCTTAACGTGTTCATGACGTATTAGAACGTTGTTACAACTTGCTATATTGGTTGTTATAACTGGTTAGGTGTTAAATCTTGTTCCAACGTTGTACCAACGTCGTAGTTTCGGTGTGTGTTTGGCGGGTAGGAACCTTCGAGCCAAGAGTTGGTGATCTAATTCCCTTGCTTGCACTCCGTCGATTATCCTGTCGTTCCCTCACTCAATTTACACATCCGTATCACGAGCATTGGCCGAGAACACAATATTTTAAATTCGGGAGAGATAAGAGCAGTAGCTTTAAGATGACTGACGTGAGGGTAATAGCCGGCACGCGTCGACTCCCTCTCCAGCTGACGGCGGCGCCAGATACTTCGCTCGCACCTCAAAACATAATTAACATTTTATAGATAATGGCGACAAGCGGCGCAGTACAAAGTATAGGGCTAAATTGTTGACTGAAACGAGTCCAGATATATTGCTCCTGCAGACGCCACTAGACAACTGGGCCCAGATTCACGAAAGCACTTACGAACGTGTACATCTTTCCTCAATCTTGACGGCTTTGGTTACATTCATTAAACAGTTTACAAGCATGAAAACTTCCCATTCAACTGTTGTTATTGTTATAAACAGCCTCCTGGTGCTTCCGAGCTCATTAACTGTTTAATAATTGTAAACAAAGCCATCAAAGATTGAGAAAAGATGTACAGGTTCGTAAGTGTTTGCGTAAGTGCTTTCGTGAATCTGGCCCCAGGGCTCCACCACAACGTAAGGAAGGTGTCAGTTGCTGCCTCACGTCTGCACAAAGTGTAGGTAAGATAATAATATTTGTGTTGTCATCGTAATGTATTCGTAAGGTTACAATACATTTTCATGTTACAATGCAGCGCGGCTAGACAACTTCTTTCATAACAAATGTAACTTGGAAACGTTAGCTTTGATCAATGGTATAACGGTATATACTTGTAGATATATGAGAGAGGTTTAGCAGGGTGGAGAGATGCAGGCCTCGCAGGTGAAGGGTGTCAAGTGAGGGTAGAGTCCGTGAACTGGTGGGCAGGAATGTGGGGCATGTCACAATTGGCGAGTCTGGTACGTGTTTCAATTGGGTGAAGGCATCTGAATTGTGTCGTTATTGAGGAGTATGGAATGTCTGGGATTGTTGGTGTGGGAGGAGTGGTTTTTGGCGGTGTGTTGGAGGGGGGGGGGATGGTCCGTGTCCCCGAGTTCTTCGTGGTAGTCTTTATTTATAGACAACATTCGTTAGCAATGAGTGTGGAGGCGTTAATACTGGTGATAGCATTAGTAGACACAGGTCCTTCACTCTGGAACAAAGCACAAACTGAGTTACATTAAGTAACACCTGAATGCAGAAAATTAGGACTCAAAAAGTCTGCAAAGAAATTTATGGAACTGACAATTGAAGGCCAGACTCCGGAGAGGAACAGAGGCCACCAAGACCCTTCAGTGAGTTACACAATATTAATATCTTGGCATAGAGATAGGTGCTATAAATGGTATTTAACACGCAGAGTTAACATCTGATTTTTTTTAATCCCGTTGGAGTGTAAAGAAAGGAATCACATGGTCCCGTTTAGGAGCAGGACATGAAGTGTTAGCAATGATTAACTAACAAGCCATTCACTCGCTTAGACGCAGCGCGTCCCTCACGTGTTCTCCTAGCCAGTGGACCCAAGGTTGAGGTTATTCAAAACGATGCAAAGCGAGTCATAACAGGAGTTTCCAGATCGACTAAAAACCACAAACCTCAGAGCTATAGATTAGTTATTCTCGTATCAACTAACAGCAGTTGATACGAGAATAAGAGGTCTAGCTACAGGGATGCTGACCAAGAACTGGTCAGCATCTTTACTACTTCAGTTTATAAAACAGTGATGACGCATAGACTGTTCCGTGAGCCAGCGTGTCTTAACATACAGCTGCTCCAGCAGGAAGAGTCTTCCAGCTGAGGCTGGCGTAGCAGAGTGTTGCGGGAGGCCAGCTGACCTCTCCTCCTCACTGCACATCATCATAAACCTCCAGACTCTAGCGATGAACGGAGCCAGATGGTGAGAGATTACACCACATTGTGCTCCTGCGCCCCCCCTGCCCCCTGCCCCCCCCTCCCCCTGCAGCTGCCAGCCACACACACACACACACACACACACACACACACACACACACACACACACACACACACACACACACACACACACACACACATCTATATTATTGTGTTTGCCGTTTAGATCAACCTAACCTCACTGTAAAGCCAGCTATAGCATCTTATAATGATTGGCAGCATTAACGTTAGTAGGCTTCCATAAGCTTTTGTTTAGTGTAGTTGTGTTACTGGAGTGTGAGGTGGTGTGTTGAAGCGTGAGTCAGCAGGGCGGGTTTGCTTGCCACGGAGACAACCTGGTTTTTCTTAGTGTTTTTTTTTTGTGGTTCATAAACCATCAAACTTCTTCAAACAGAACCGGTTCGCTGCTGGGCTCTCAAGACCAGTTTGTCATTCGTTATTAATAGTTTTACTTATAATGAATATATATATATATATATAAGTTTTGTTATTATATTCACAAAAATCACGAAGCATTCATTGAATGAACAAGTAGAAGTGGTTCAAATGTGACCCCTCCCCCCCCCCCTCCACCCCTGCAACCCACACACGTGTTTGATAAAAAGCTGAATAAAGAACCTTCAGCATTACAGTGTAAACTTGCTGGAGGGAATAAAAACAAAAGACAGTAAATAAATCGGTGTGCTGGATACAGAGCCGCAGGAGGACATGATCAAGTGATCACGTCTAACAAAGAATGAGGAACCGCTCGCGGGAACGACATGTTTTAAGGAATTTGTCAAGAATTTGCCTCAAGGTTGTAAGAACTGAACCAGGAAGACGAATATAAAGGAGACAATAGTAGACGGGACATTTATTGGTCTGGAAATGGCTCTTCACCCACTGAAGACGGCCTTCAGGACCCTTCTTCACCCACTGAAGACGGCCTTCAGGTGTATTAAAACATGTGAGGAAGGAGCCAGGACGGGCGGGTACATGACTAAGACTCCAACTGTTGCAGGCGTCGGGGTCGTGGTGCGAGGTGTGTGTGTGTGTGTGTACCAGGTGTGTGTCCAGGTGTATGTGTACCAGGTGTGTGTGTGTGTACCAGGTGTGTGTGTGTGTACCAGGTGTGTGTGTGTGTACCAGGTGTATGTGTACCAGGTGTGTGTGTACCAGGTGTGTGTGTACCAGGGGGCGCAGCAAGCATCAAGGCTTCCAGCATTACCAACAATAAGAAAACAGTCCACTGTGTACTAGTCAGCCGATGAACGTCTGTTGTGCCACAGGTGACCTTAACACAGTGGTTATAGCAGTCGGCTCACAACCGCTTGCTCCTGGGTTCGATCCCTAGGTAGGGCGAGACGTTGGATCATACACTTTTGTTGTTGATGCCTCTCTTGGCCTAGAAATAAACACCTGGGTGCTATTCAACTGTTGTGAGTTGTATACTGCACAAAGAAAGGCACCATGGACTTGATAACGATCCAGGACGGACCGTCCGATCGTCTCAAGTTCTGGTGTGTAGTTTGGTCATCAAAAGCAAGTCATTGGCCCAGGTGAACCATGATATGTTCAACAGGATTCCAGTTCCTGACAATGGGAAGCCGAAGTTATCAGTGTGTGGGGGGGGGGGGGGGAAGCAAGACTAACTTCGCCTGCAGGTGACTATGTCTCTCTATCTTAGCGCCATCTGCTGTCATAAAATATAGAACCGTTGGTTCACTCACTGTCAAACACTGTCCCGGTTAGTTATGTCCAGACATTATTGTGTTGTGTGTTGGTAAACACACACACACTCCAGGTGCTGGTAAACCCACACACACACACACACACACACACTCCAGGTGCTGGTACACACACACACACACACACACACACACCAGGTGCTGGTACACACACATACACACCAGGTGCTGGTACACACTCACACACACAAACACTCCAGGTAAGGGCAAAGAAAATATAAAGTGTCAAGTTGATGATTTTACAGCCAGTCCAATATTATAGTCCGAGCAGTGTTGGTATAATTTATGGACAGCTATAAATTAATGTAATAGTCTTGTGCCTAAAGTTTGCCAAATTTTTATCAAAAACGCTCGAAAATAATAAGAGAATGTATAAGAAAAACATAAATTGTGTATTGGATATTTGCGAGGGCACTCCGGGGGCACTCCGGGGGCATTACTGGGCATCTGGCAACTTGAGACCCTCAGGTAATGGTCTCCATGAATGGTCTCGTGAACACATTGTCTCTCGTCACCACCACGTTTGAGCCACCACACACTCCCCCCTTACCCATTAGCAATAAGCCGCTACCACCACTAAACCACCATCTCTCTCTCTCTCTCTCTCTCTCTCTCTCTCTCTCTCTCTCTCTCTCTCTCTCTCTCTCTCTCTCTCTCTCTCTCTCTCTCACCACCACCACCAAGCCAGCAAGCCAGACCTCATAAGACAGTTAGAGGTCTACACTGCCACCGTCCGTTCTCTCTGGATTTGCTACTAAGTAAAACATCCAAACTTTTAGTATAAGCAGAACGGTTCGAACCACAAGAGCAATCAGGCCGCCACAAGAGCCATCAGGCCGCCACAAGAGCCATCAGGCCGCCACAAGAGCCATCAGGCCGCCACAAGAGCCATCAGGCCGCCACAAGAGCCATCAGGCCGCCACAAGAGCCACCAGGCCGCCACAAGAGCCATCAGGCCGCCACAAGAGCCATCAGGCCGCCACAAGAGCCATCAGGCCGCCACAAGAGCCATCAGGCCGCCACAAGAGCCATCAGGCCGCCACAAGAGCCATCAGGCCGCCACAAGAGCCATCAGGCCGCCACAAGAGCCATCAGGCCGCCACAAGAGCCATCAGGCCGCCACAAGATCCATCAGGCCGCCACAAGATCCATCAGGCCGCCACAAGATCCATCCGGCCGCCACAAGAGCCATCAGGCCGCCACAAGATCCATCAGGCCGCCACAAGATCCATCCGGCCGCCACAAGAGCCATCAGGCCGCCACAAGAGCCATCAGGACGCCACAAGAGCCATCAGGCCGCCACAAGATCCATCCGGCCGCCACAAGAGCCATCAGACCGCCACAAGAGCCATCAGACCGCCACAAGAGCCACCAGGCCGCCACAAGAGCCATCAACCAAGAGCCACTAGGCTTGGTGGAGACAGGATAATTTATGAGCCCGACATGAGAGCGTCACAGAAGACCCCCCTGAAGATTCTCAGATACTTAACTAATAAGACATTCACCACTCCTTCCCTTCTTCCCTCCTTTCTTACCCCCTTCTTTCATCCCTCCTTCATCTCCCCTTCTCCTCCCCCTCCTCTTCTTCCTTACCCATTATAATTTGTTGTTCATCTCCCTTCATTATCCTCCACCTTCTTCCCCAATTTCCTCAATTATCTTAATTTCCCCCTTCCCTCTTTTCCTCCCCCACCCCCAAGGTCCCTCAGCACCCAGTTCCCAGCACCCAGTTCCCAGCACACAGTTCCCAGCACCCAGTTCCCAGCACCCAGTTCCCAGCACCCAGTTCCCAGCACCCAGTTCCCAGCACACAGTTACCGTGAACACTCCGACGCTCACCTGACTCATATCACGAAGGACGGTGTCAAAATGGTTTCCTTATTTTTAAGAAACAAGAATGACGGGACGATTAATTTCCGGTAGACTGTAAGAGATCCAGGCACTAATTTCCTCTCCCGTGCAACTTTTGAGAGATAGTGTTTCCTGTCTGCAAACTTGGGAAATTAATTGATGGATCCGTAGGTGTTAGTGTGATCAGTGACGCCTGCCTCCAGTCTGCTACCCCCAGGTTCAGTTCTTTTTCAGACGGATCCTCTGGGTTCGCTATCATCAAAATAAAGGATTTTCGACTTTGCACTCTGGAGCCCCTGGCACTCTGGGGGTCCTGGCACTCTGGGGGTCTGACACTCTGGGTGCCCTGGCACTCTGGGGGCCTGGCACTCTGGGGGTCTGGCACTCTGGGGGTCTGGCACTCTGGGGGTCTGGCACTCTGGGGGCCTGGCACTCTGTGGGTCTGGCTCAAAACGTGTCTTAACAACCAACAATACTGCCGTTCCCCCACACACACATTTCTCAAAAGTTTGGGACGCTCTTGAGGTGATCCGACTTAGTGGGACAACCGTAAAGTCTTGTTCAAGTTGTTTCTCACAGCTTACTCGCTCCACCTCTCTCTCTCTCTCTCTCTCTCTCTCTCTCTCTCTCTCTCTCTCTCTCTCTCTCTCTCTCTCTCTCTCTCTCTCAACCCCCGTTACTTCTGTAGTTCAGTAAGAGGGCAGGTTGTAGGAGGACAGGTTGTAGGAGGACAGGTTGTAGGAGGACAGGTTGTAGGAGGACAGGTTGTAAGAGGACAGGTTGTAAGAGGACAGGTTGTAAGAGGACAGGTTATAAGAGGACAGGTTATCGGAAGACAGGTTGTAGCAGGACAGGTTGTAGGAGGACAGCTTGTAAGAGGACAGGTTGTACTCTCTCCCCAACATCCTCACGGATTCTCTTGCCCCCCGATATCGTGTCCGTTATTTCTCCATACCACATCTATTATTCCTGTTTTCGTTTCCTTCCTGATATCCCCAGTGACATCTCCGTTTACGACGTGGTTGCCTGCGTGCTTGGTAACGGTGTTGTTTATACTGTAGCAGAGGCAGGAGGTTCTGGACCACAGTGTTGGTACTTGTAGCCGTGTCAATGTGGATATGTAGCCGTGCCCCGTCAATGTGGGCCTCGCTGCAGTGTCTTAAGTTTCTACTGTTCCTGGCTGACGTCTTGCAGGCGTAATATAACTTTGGTAATTACTTGTGGACAGAGTACAGAAGACGGGACTTTATTAGAGGAGACGGGACGTGACGGAGGAGGATAGGGTAGACGGGAGAAGAGGAGAAGGAGAAGGGACGTGAAGGAGGAAGACAGGGAGGATATGATCTGGGGAGAGTACTGGAGAGATGACACCTGGTTTAATATTAATGGATGACTTGAGGTGGTGTGGGTGAGGGAAGGTGTGTGTGTGTGTGTGTGTGTGTGTGTGTGTGTGTGTGTGTGTGTGTGTCGGGAGACCTACACGACGGCGGCGCCTGTGCGTCGGCACACCCGACACGGGCCCCCACCGACCACCAGCCGGTGTCAGCGGGCTGGTCGTAAACCACGCTGACGGCTCCTCATGATAAATGTCCGTAATGACTGCGCTAATTGGTGGTGACACTCTACAGGTTATGTGGGGCCCCGCGGTGCCCCGTGTGGGTGGTGCCTGGAGGGCCCCGAGGTGCCTGAAGGAGGGCCCCGAGGTGTCTGAAGGAGGGCCCCGAGGTACCTGGAAGAGGACACCTCATGGAGGTAACAAGCGTCATAAGGCTGGGCACTATAACTTGTGAGGTTGTGAAGGTTGTGCTGACACACATTCTCCAATTATTTTTGTCAATTTTTCCTAGACGGGCAAGTTTATTGGACGGCGTTCGAGCACCGATGAACACCGGATAATTATTTAACGTTGCATTACCTGTGTAATTACTCTCATCTCGGTGTTTGGTGCGATGCTCGGGGTAAATGGATATTGTAAGTCCTGCAGATATATATATATATATATATATATATATATATATATATATATATATATATATATATATATATATATATATATATATACATATATATGCAGAATAACCACATATGAAAAATAGAAAATGCTTAACGCGTTTTCGGCTAATTCGCCTTCATCAGAGCAAAGTAGAATGAAGATAAGTTTGCTGATCAGACCTTTATATCCGCCTGGGCAGATCACCTGACCACCGAAAATAAGTGGAGGAAAGGAATTATAAGAAAGAAGGTAACTGCAGAAGGTAACTTCTTTCTTATAATTCCTTTCCTCCACTTATTTTCGGTGGTCAGGTGATCTGCCCAGGCGGATATAAAGGTCTGATCAGCAAACTTATCTTCATTCTACTTTGCTCTGATGAAGGCGAATTAGCCGAAAACGCGTTAAGCATTTTCTATTTTTCATATGTGGTTATTCTGCATACTTGGATCAGTGTTTTTGTGATCATTGTTGCATACATATATATATATATATATATATATATATATATATATATATATATATATATATATATATATATATATATATATATATATAAACCTGATGCAGATATTCATATTTTTTACCAGACTGTGATAACATTTATATTCTCAATTTATTTCATGTTACATTGTAATATCAAGTTTTCATCGAGTCTGCAATGGCTTTGGGGATATTGGAAACTCCTTATACAGTACTCGACCATTTGCATGTTTGTATAATTTTATAAGGGGTGTTTGTTGTGATTTATATCTAAAATATAACAGAGGAACAGCCATTTATCTCATGTTAAGTTTTGTTCCCTCCACAGTAGACTAACTACCATTCGCGTGTGTGGGGGCCGTAACTACGCCAACAGGTAGTTGAGGAACGCAAAAGTCGTGTTAACAACCCATTAGGCCCATTTAGCGTCTACATTATAAATACGCAACACCCATCCGGCTGTTACAAGCTCTATCTTATAGAGATAAGGCATCACTATATTCCTCTAATGCATAAACAAAACTTCCCAGTTTATTGCGCAATAAATATAACAGATAAAGGTTAGTACATCGTGTTCAGAGCCCCCAACTGGCCTGACCCCGTGAGGTCGTACACAGGAGCACTATTAATTCTGATAGAATATCTGTTGATTCTTGGCGGGATCTTAGAGAGGCAGCGTCCTCGTACAGTTGCTGATACCTGTGTCGTCTGGTCGTCTAAGAGGCAGGACTGGACTAGGTGGGGAAGTTGAAATGAGTTTACAGTCCCTACGGATATGTAGGCTGCCTCTTTGATGGGACTATCCTAGCTTTAGTCCTTGATGGAACGACCTCCTAGCTTTACAGGTGGCGACCAGCCCATTTCCTTTCCCCCTTTCCTAACCTCCCCCTTCCCCTGAACCCCTCCCTTGCCCCCTAATTCCACCCGTCACTATACTTGACACTCAGCCCCTGATTTGGGTCCTTCCCCTCCGTCCAAATACCAGGGACCACTAGGGACAAGGCAGCCTCGTCCAGCGAGCCGCCCTCCAGGAGCTAGAGCATCACCACATCTTACAAACATAATTCAAAACATAAATAGTAAATAAGAGAATATGTGTAGAAGAAGGGATAAACTGAGCCACTAGACGAGTCAATATCACACAGGGTGTAGCTGGAGCAGAGAGCAGACCAGACATAATGCCACACACGGCCATCTTTGGGGCGAGTTAACCTATATTTACGCGCATGTAAATGGTGGCGCCCGCCAGCGTATGAGGCAGCAGGGAGTGTATGAGGCAGCAGAGAGAGTGTATGAGGCAGCAGAGGGAGTGTATGAGGCAGCACAGAGAGCGTATGAGGCAGCACAGAGAGCGTATGAGGCAGCACAGAGAGCTTATGAGGCAGCACAGAGAGCGTATGAGGCAGCACAGAGAGCGTATGAGGCAGCACAGAGAGCGTATGAGGTGTCAGAGAGAGCGCATGAGGCAGCAGGGAGCAACAGTTGCCTGGGTCACATCTAAGCATAATCTATAATCGTTCCGTAGCCTGACAAGCGACAATTCAGGCGGCTGAATATGGTATTACTAATACTACGCCTGTAAGCTTAAATATGACCCATATCATATTACCGAAGAAATATCTCACAGCTTAAGGTGAATGCCTTGAGATGAGTGCTGGACGGACACATGAGATCGCTCGGAGCCTCGTGTCAGCCAAGATCTTATTTTCCTATCACATTTTTCAATGAAATACTTTATAAGTATGAATATCAGTCTGGATGATAAAGATGATTTGGAACGATAGTTAGAAAGCACTCTAATTTTACGGGTAGAATAGGTACTCATGTTATTCATATTCATCAAAACACACACACATATTTAAACACCTGCTGAGGAGAACTCCAGCTCGAGACTCAGTCTTTGTTGTTGTTTAAGATTTGCTACCTGGAACAAAAAGTTCCAAGCAGCACGGGCTATGGCGAGCCCCTGGACTGAAGTCTTTGAGAACGTAGCTGTTTTTTCTTCGGCGACTCTTTGATCAGATGACCCAAGATGATCGTAAACATTGATCACACAACGACCCTGGCAGACTACTGGCGCCGTGGGATAACACAGTACACCACAACGAGCCTCCCTCCCCTACACATGAGTAATGGCCGCGCCCACTACACATGCATCAACAGAAAACGGAGCGCGGCCACACCCACCAATCAGCCGGCGCCCGTGTCTGATGATGGCCTGGGCTTTAAATGGTGATAACGGACACGATTTATGAGAGTTCGTTTGTGTTGTGTTGGTGACCCTTGTTGTTACTCTCTCTCTCGTGTTGTCAAATGTTGGTGTCCATCTCTCTCTCTCTCTCCCCGTCTCTACCTCACACACACACACACACACACACACACACACACACACACACACACACACACACACACACACACACACACACACAGGTTCATGAGGGACACACAGGGGTGAACTATTAACAGAAGCCGCCACTACCCATACGGCAGGCTTACGCCATCTACTGGCAGCGCCTCACACAATTAGGCAGTCATGTGGTGGAGGCTGACTCCATACACAGCTTCAAATGCAGATATGATAGAGCCCAGCAGGCTCAGGAACCTGTACACCAGTTGAGAAGCGGGACCAAAGAGCCAGAGCTCATCCCCCGCAAGCACAACTAAGTGAGTACAAACTATGTAACTCATTACACCAATACCAAAGTTTCAACAAAGACATATAACACTGTGCAACAATTTTTGGCCCGAGTAGTAATATTATTGTGTGATTATTTATGTCTCCAAAATATAGAAAAATGGCTATTGCCCTCAAACTTGACTTTGACCTTCCCTGCGGCTTACTACAGATGTCGTGAAGGCACCTGAAGACTGCTGACTTAGGAAACAATGTCACAGCTCGGGGTCAGACGTGTGTAGGCTTCAGGCACCTTCAAAACCTTTCCCCTAAACTATATGAAACAAAGGTAAAAAAGCAAAGTCTCAGGCCAATAATAACCATTTTCTATACTTTGGAGGCAAAAGCAAACAGAAAATAACACTAACAAAGGAACAAAGATTGTGTTACATTGTACTAACGTTACAGTGCCAAAAGTTTCAGCTTAAACTTATAAAGTTTAAACTTTATAAAGTTAACCATTGAGTATTATGTAACGAGACTGGACCTCAAATCTGAGGTCACTAGACGAAGAGCCACATTGCCATGACTTACAAATTTATCATGTTGATATTAATACACACACATAAGGGCTCTGAAAATTTCATTTGAACGAAATTTGGGAAATTGTGTGTTCTGGGTATACGATGGCCATGTTGGGAGGCCACAGGCCATGTTGGGAGGCCACAGGCCATGTTGGGAGGCCACAGGCCATGTTGGGAGGCCACAGGCCATGTTGGGAGGCCACAGGCCATGTTGGGAGGCCACAGGCCATGTTGGGAGGCCACAGGCCATGTTGGGAGGCCACAGGCCATGTTGTGAGGGCCACAGTATAGCTCACGCGAGTCACCATTAAGGAAAGTCATAGTGAAGAGTTAATAAGTCATCTAATGTTATCTATTCTTCAGCTTTGCCCTCCCACTGTTAGGTTCCATTTACATTATATACATATAACAATATATAATTGTTTATATATACGTGTAACGTTTTATCTGATCTCTTATATACTAGAACAGGACACGATGTTTATATCAAGGTGTTCACTGTAACCCAGACACTAGATAAGACGGAAGACAGTGATCTTGATAATGGGCCCAACCAGGTGCCAGGAGCCACTGTCGGTGTGACGGAAGGACTGGGGGGGGGGGAAGCATGGTAAAGGGGGGGAGGGGAGGGGAAGACCATTAGCGAGGCTGATAATGGTTGGCACTCTACCAAACAGTGACTGGCAGTTGCAGTTTGGCTGTGGACTTGCAGAGAAATATGGTACAAGGACGGACACTAATGACTCTACCTCCCATTCAATTAACTCTGGCGTTATCATTATTGATATGATAAGTGTCGATTGTTGAGCAGCCTAGTTACCGCCGCGCTCAGAGGCTGCTCTCAACGGCTTTAACCATTTCTGAAAAGCTTCAGCTTATGCCGTATATATATTACACGCCATTACAGCAAAGCTTCAATTTGGAATTATAATACATCATAGTATTTCCAAAACTTTGCCTCAGACGTCATTAAATACTGAGAGTTTTGTTATGTTAGTCACTGATGATGTACCTCGTCCCTATGGGGTACATAATGGGTTACAGAGGCACATAATGGGTTTACGAACTGAACCCCTCGGTTTATTTAGCTAAGCAAGTAACACTCTCGTGAAGCCAGGTACACAATTGACACAATTATTGACACACGGAAAATAGAAGCGACGACTGTGCACTTTGGGTCATGAATTATTTTACATGATCATTTATAGTCGAGCCCAAGCCTAGCTGAGGGTTAGGCTCAGCCCAAGCCTAGCTGAGGGCTAGGTTGAGCCCAAGCCTAGATGAGGGCTAGGCTGAGCCCAAGCCTAGATGAGGGCTAGGCTCAGCCCAAGCCTAGCTGAGGCCTAGGCTAAGCCCAAGCCTAGCTGTAGTAATATCTAGAGGTCTGGTAACCTTATTTAATGATGAATAGAGGCACGGCTCTTCCTGCATAATAGAATTATGATAGATGGACTTACTGGTGTAAATTTCATTTTGCCTCAAGTGCTTCAAACATCCTACTATCCTCATAACAAGTTTAAAAACATAACATTATTACTAATAATGATGATTACAAGATATAATAAAAATAAAATAAGTACGATATTAATAATAAAAACAAGTAAAACAACAAAATTATGCCAATGTTGACCAGACCACACACTAGAAAGTGAAGGGACGACGACGTTTCGGTCCGTCCTGGACCATTCTCAAGTCGATTGTACAGGTGTGCCTATTCCAACAGGCTTTTGAATAGTGTACAAGTAATGAATCTCTGGCTCTTTCATACAGGGATACCTGGTTGATGGGGTTCTGGGAGTTCTTCTACTCCCCAAGCCCGGCCCGAGGCCAGGCTGGACTTGTGAGAGTTTAGTCCACCAGGCTGGTGCTTGGAGCGGACCGCAGACCCACATATACCTGGTTGATGGGGTTCTGGGAGTTCTTCTACTCCCCAAGCCCGGCCCGAGGCCAGGCTGGACTGAGTGTGGGTGTGGTGGAGCAGTCGAGGGTACTGCTTGGTGTGTAGTACCAGAGCCTTCGCCGCCAGCGCTCACAGACAGCTGGACAAACAAGCTATTGAACCTAATCAGCAAATAAATATACTTAGATAATTTTTAGTAAGTCAGGCGAGAGATGTGAGGTGGGGAGTGTACCCCGCCAGGCGCGGGGTGCCCGCTGCTACACTATACACCTCACGCTTGCTGTCTACACTAACCTCCATTAATGCAGTCACATGTATACACACCTGCACCTCCACCCCCACGTGCACCTGGACCAGCGCATAAACACACGTGCACCCCAAGTCACACATACACTCACATACGTGTACACACAATGTACACGCGTATTCAAACACACACACACACTAATCTGTATATCTTGCGAGATAGTCTTGGTAGGCTAAAGAGGAGACTACTGGCATGAACTTCACAACGACAAGGTAACAAGTATTCAGTGTGACAAGCTTGTTAGCCCCATGCTGAGGGCGACCCAGTAGGAAAGAGAACCACGGGTTGACTGCAGATTCGTTGACTAGCAGGAAGCCATGGACAATGTTCAGCACAAGAACATCATGTACAAACTCCGTGAACATTCTGATGTAACATCAAGAGCTCTGACACTGGCAAGAGTAACTTGTCTGTCAAACCAGAGGCCGAGGCAGATATATGTAGTTCATTTATTATGCACCCTATACCGCTCTTGTGGGGAGGTAGAGGGGAATGTGAGGGAGGGAAGGGGGAGAAAGGCAAAGAGGTTGGGGAGAAGGGAGAGGTGAGAGGGGTAGATTAGGGGAGAGGGGAGATACTAAGAGACAGGGGTGAGAGGAGGATATTGGGGAGAAAGGTGAAGGGAAGAGAGGCGAACAAGAGAGAGATGGGAGAGGGGGAAGATTGGGACCGAGGGGAAATGGGAAAGGGAGAGAGAGAGGAGAGAAAGACCCAGGCACAGCCGAGTCTCCTATCAAGAGTGTGTGTGTATAAACATACATCCATACATATACACATACATACTAGAAGAGTTTTCTGGCGGTGCCTGGGTCTATCTCTCTGTGTCTGTCTCTCCCTCCTCTCACTATCTCTCTCTATATAACTCTCACTGTGTGGTGTTGGAGAGAAAGATTATTAGAGGATGTGTTGCATTACTCCTCCTCAAGTACCAATTTCCCTCCCTTCTTCTCACATCTCTACCTTCAACGCCTCTGACCTGTGTGAGGAGGCTTGACCTTCAGCTTCGAGTCATACCTCAGGCGTATGGTCCTCCTCCAGTTCTCATTAACGTGGACGAAAGCGCCATAATGAAGCCCAGTGTTAATTGGGCCATTACCGAGGTGCCAGCCACGCTGGCCTAAGAACCTTGCACACAAGTGTAAATATGCCACACACACACAATTTAAATGGTGCTTGTTGACGGTGGTGGTGGTGGTGTTGGTGGTGGTGTTGCTGGTGGTGTTGGTGGTGGTGGTGTTGGTGGTGTAGGGTGTTGCTGGTGGTGTAACACATCTAGACAGCGACACAGGTATGACAGAGAGAAAGAGGATGACAGAGTTAGCCTCGACTGCCACAGTATCAACATGGATTTATCTTAAGACCTTATTTCAACATCGTCGTATTTCTCAACACCAGATTTTAATAAGAGAGAACACAATAAAACAACACAGCTTGCAGGTAGAGAGGCTCTAATACCAAGCTCTTTTACCCCATCTCCCGCTAACCCCGCTGTTGCGACACCGTACTATTATCACCAACACAAAAGTGTATACATCAGATTAACTTTACAAAAAATAATGTGCCAGGGGACCAGCCAGCCCCAAATTGCATTGGCCGTCTAGCAATCTAGTTCATTTATACAACAAAGTGATGCTAGAGTTTTTGCTTCCTCCTGACGAAGCAAACTATCAAACGCTGTAGGTTTAGGGAGTTCAAGCCCTCTACCGTGCCCCGGATTGCAATAACCTTTTTTTTTTTTGAGATATATACAAGAGTTGGTACATTCTTGTACAGCCACTAGTACGCGTAGCGTTTCGAGCAGGTTCCTGGAATACGATCCCCTGCCGCGAAGAATTGTTGTTACAACCAAGTACACATTTTACTGTTGCGTTAAACAGAGGCTACAGTTAAGGATTTGCGCCCAGTAAATTCTCCCCGGCCAGGATACGAACCCATGACAAAGCGCTCGTGGAACGCCAGGCGAGTGTCTTACCACTACACCACGAAGACTGGTCTACCTTGATGGCACAAGATTTTGTACTTGTTAGTCGTTGACTTTACTCGTGTTTGACACCGTTATTAAATGTAGTGTATGGTTTTCTTATGTTAAAATGGCCGTTAACTTTGGGGACAATGTGTGTATGTCCAATATTGGTGTCTGGACTTGTGTGAGGCGCGGGAGGCTGGTGCTGGGGAGGGTAGTGTTCGTGTGTGTGTGTGTTCGTGATTGGATGCCAATCTTGTCATTTCTTCGTCCCCCCTTATCTTGAGGTTATCTTGAGATGATTTCGGGGCTTTAGTGTCCCCGCGGCCCGGTCCTCGACCAGGCCTCCACCCCCAGGAAGCAGCCCGTGACAGCTGACTAACACCCAGGTACCTATTTTACTGCTAGGTAACAGGGGCATAGGGTGAAAGAAACTCTGCCCATTGTTTCTCGCCGGCGCTTGGGATCGAACCCAGGACCACAGGATCACAAGTCCAGCGTTCTGTCCGCTCGGCCGACCACCTTCCATACGTTTTCAGCTTTCCTAACTGACTTCTCCCATCTCTTCACCTCCACTCGCCTGCAAGTGAAACTTACTCTGAGTTTTCCGAGTGGTCGTCGCCCCATTTACAACAGTGTTTCGCTAAAGTAGAAATATAAGCACTTGACAATAACATTTTCTATTGTCAATTGAAAGTTGACATAATTTAGTGTAAAATTACCATCATGTTGTGACAACACGAAATGTGCTTTCCTTAGTATATTCAATTATCGGGACGTGAACTTCTGCACTTTAGGATGGTTGGGGTATGGAACAGATTACCGGGTCCCATATTAGGTTTGAGACCTCTGGATTGCTTTAAGAGAAGGTTAGACATTTGTACGAGATTGACTGGATATAAATAGGAGTAACCTCGTATAGGTCAACATATATGAACGAGATGATCTATGACACTCATTACTTTTATTAGTTTCCGTCTAGCAGCGTACTGTCTCTTGGTCCCTTTATATCTCCCCTGTTCATTAGTGTGGTCTAGAGCACCCCTGCCAGGGGCGGCCCAGTCTACACCCCTGCCAGGGGCGGCCCAGTCTACACCCCTGCCAGGGGCGGCCCAGTCTACACCCGTGCCAGGGGCGGCCCAGTCTACACCCCTGCCAGGGGCGGCCCAGTCTACACCCCTGCCAGGGGCGGCCCAGTCTACACCCCTGCCAGGGGCGGCCCAATCTACACCCCTGCCAGGGGCGGCCCAATCTACACCCCTGCCAGGGGCGGCCCAATCTGCTCCCCGCCAACGTGTCATTCACTGTCATACTGCCACCACTAACCCCCATAAGACCTCATGCTCAGAGATACTAGGGAGTTGACTGTAGCGACTACCATCCCCCGAGGACCTGGCTGCGGCCCAGCTAAGGTCTGATCACCACAGTAAAGACGACTGTAATGATAACCCGGCTGTTAATTTCAAGGTTATATATTATCAGTAATGAGAGCGCCATCCTGCACTTAGCTGTTCATTCCCGGCCGCAGCGGAGCTCGAGTGGGGGCGCTCAAGTGATGAGTCTTAAGCCTTGCTAAATAATATCTGAAATTAGCGCCGAATAACTCAACCTGGATACTTAGACAAGTGGGACTCTTGGAGGATAACTCGGCCACATATTAGAGTGTGAGGAACACGAGTGGTAGAGTGTATGAGGTATGAGGTGTGAGGTGTGAGGTAGGAGGCAGGGGTCACCCACCTCTTTTACACCACCACCACACCGACGAACCCCAACAACCCACCTAACCTATCGACGCCGATGCACCCAAAACCCTTAACGTTACGATTCTTTGTGCTTTACTCATACGTCGCATTTATAACGTATTGATCAATTCAGTTAAAAAAAGCCATGAGGTATTGCGTGAGAGGATGTCTTACCAGCGACAGACCTAGTGCCTCTGGGGGCTTCTCAGGCCTCGTTAGATGGTCACTAACTGCGACACCTAAGACAAGGCCGGGATGACCATCTGGGATCGTCTGGGATCATCCCGGGCGTAACTTCGAACCCTCATCACGGCCCTTGTGGATGTGTTCACGAGATAAACATGTTCTGTTAACAGCCTTTTTTACATACAACTCGATCAGGGCAGACAATTGAGAGCGGGGGGAGGGGGGGGGCAGGTGCCAGGCAAACCACTGTTGGCATTTGTCTGTTAATGTCATTGTTGTCATATATATTGAGCGTCGCCCCCCCCCCCCGGGGGTCCACACGCCAACATTTTATATCCTCGTGTTATATATCAAATAAAAGATTAAATGGTTGCCATGACGACAATTCCCGGACGGGGAAAACATGTGTGCAACACCACACGAGACAACACAACGAAACACTATAATACAACAACACAATACAGAGCAACACAATACAGCAACACAATACAGAACATCACAACACAACGCAACACAATACAGAGCAACACAATACAACGCAACACAATACAACGCAACACAATACAACACAATAGAGAGCAACACAATACAACACAATAGAGAGCAACACAATACAACACAATAGAGAGCAACACAATACAACACAATACAACACAATACAACGCAACACAATAGAGAGCAACACAATACAACACAATACAACACAATACAACGCAACACAATAGAGAGCAACACAATACAACACAATACAACACAATACAACACAATACAACACAATACAACGCAACACAATAGAGAGCAACACAATACAACACAATACAACGCAACACAATAGAGAGCAACACAATACAACACAATACAACACAATACAACGCAACACAATAGAGAGCAACACAATACAACACAATAGAGAGCAACACAATACAACGCAACACAATAGAGAGCAACACAATAGAGAGCAACACAATACAACACAATAGAGAGCAACACAATAGAGAGCAACACAATACAACACAATACAACACAATACAACGCAACACAATAGAGAGCAACACAATACAACACAATACAACGCAACACAATAGAGAGCAACACAATACAACACAATAGAGAGCAACACAATAGAGAGCAACACAATACAACACAATAGAGAGCAACACAATAGAGAGCAACACAATACAACACAATAGAGAGCAACACAATACAACACAATAGAGAGCAACACAATAGAGAGCAACACAATACAACACAATAGAGAGCAACACAATAGAGAGCAACACAATAGAGAGCAACACAATACAACACAATAGAGAGCAACACAATAGAGAGCAACACAATACAACACAATAGAGAGCAACACAATAGAGAGCAACACAATACAACGCAACACAATAGAGAGCAACACAATGCTACCTTTGTGCCACAGGCCGTAAAAATAATAGGAAAAATATGGTAATACAAAATGTAATATTTTATGAGAATAAATGACTTAAAGCTTGGCACCAGCACCAGGTAAAGGTCAGGTCACCAGCAGCACCAGGTAAAGGTCACCACCAGCACCAGGTAAAGGTCAGGTCACCAGCACCAGGTAAAGGTCAGGACACCAGCACCAGGTAAAGGTCAGGACACCAGTACCAGGTGAAGGTCACCACCAGCACCAGGTAAAGGTCAGGTCACCAGCACCAGGTAAAGGTCAGGACACCAGCACCAGGTGAAGGTCAGGTCACCAGTACCAGGTGAAGGTCACCACCAGCACCAGGTAAAGGTCAGGTCACCAGCACCAGGTGAAGGTCAGGTCACCAGCACCAGGTGAAGGTCAGGTCACCAGCACCAGGTGAAGGTCAGGTCACCAGCACCAGGTAAAGGTCAGGTCACCAGCACCAGGTGAAGGTCAGGTCACCAGCACCAGGTAAAGGTCAGGTCACCAGCACCAGGTGAAGGTCAGGTCACCACCAGCACCAGGTAAAGGTCACCAGCAGCACCAGGTAAAGGTCACCACCAGCACCAGGTAAAGGTCACCAGCAGCACCAGGTAAAGGTCAGGTCACCACCAGCACCAGATGAAGGTCAGGTCACCAGCACCAGGTGAAGGTCAGGTCACCAGCACCAGGTGAAGGTCAGGTCACCAGCACCAGGTAAAGGTCAGGTCACCAGCACCAGGTGAAGGTCAGGTCACCACCAGCACCAGGTAAAGGTCAGGTCACCAGGTAAAGGTCAGGTCACCAGCAGCACCAGGTAAAGGTCAGGTCACCACCAGCACCAGGTAAAGGTCAGATCACCAGGTAAAGGTCAGGTCACCACCAGCACCAGGTGAAGGTCAGGTCACCACCAGCACCAGGTAAAGGTCAGGTCACCACCAGCACCAGGTAAAGGTCAGGTCACCACCAGCACCAGGTAAAGGTCAGGTCACCAGGTAAAGGTCAGGTCACCACCAGCACCAGGTGAAGATCAGGTCACCAGCATCAGGTGAAGGTCACCAGCAGCACCAGGTAAAGGTCAGGTCACCACCAGCACCAGGTGAAGGTCAGGTCACCACCAGCACCAGGTAAAGGTCAGGTCACCACCAGCACCAGATGAAGGTCAGGTCACCACCAGCACCAGCACCAGGTGAAGGTCACCAGCAGCTCCAGGTAAAGGTCAGGTCACCACCAGCACCAGGTAAAGGTCAGGTCACCACCAGCACCAGGTAAAGGTCAGGTCACCACCAGCACCAGATGAAGGTCAGGTCACCATGCCACAGAGGTATCACGCCCATCCTGACCTCAGCCAGTGTGTCAAGGTCAGTGACCCTCGCCTAACTTGGCCGAGATGACTGGCGGGTGTCAAGAACAGTCATTATCTTAGTTTTCGTTCAGTCGTTTAGTGCGTAATTGTGAGAGAGGCGCCGGCTCCTGTAACCCGTCTCCCCAGACGGGGGGCCCTGTCTCCCGGCAACTGTCAACTTGATCTTCTCAACTTATTTAAACCTTCCTCCGCCAGCAGGGAAGAGTTAAGAGAGATCAAAGGCGCGGCTCCGCGTCCCCGGGTCCCTCTCCCGGGTGATTTAATAGCGATTTTACGGTTGTTTGTTACTTGATGATGACGATAGTTCACGTCGAGGCGTAAGGGGGGAGGGGGGAGGGAGGATTTCCAGGGGAAGGGGAGGGGGGGGGCTAGGGGACCTAGCTAGGGGGCCGGGACAAGAACACTCCAGCAGCAGGGACGTCGGGGAGGGACACCTCCAGGTAGAGGGGAGACGGGATCTCTCCATGTGAGGGGTGAGGGAGGGGGAGGGAGGGGGAGACGGGAGGTAGCTGGGATTCGTATCTTGCACCTCGCCCTAACTTAATATCGGTCATGAGGACGCTCGTAAAGACTCTAATGAGACGCTTGATGTCGAGTTGATCAGACACGACACACATTAAACCCGGGGGGGAGGGGGGAAGGTTGGGGCGGGGGGGTAGGGGGAGGGGGGAGGGGGAGGAGCCCCCGCCTCCATCTCACCTAAGAGTCCCCGCTGGGGGCCAAGCATCTTGGATGACATGTGTAAAAATGTTATTTTTCGTTTTTTTAAGATTTCTGATCCATCCGTCAAGTTTCTCTGTTTTGGTTCATCAAATCCAGAGCTTATTTTTTTGATTAACCGAGATTTTTCTTTTGTCATGTGCATCCAGTTATGACTTGGCTGAAACAAAGAGCATATATCAAAGGTTTTTATATTTGGTTGAGCCATAGTCCTTGGAGTTGTCATGGCCCGGGCGCTGTCACACACCAGCAGCCGTGCGGCGCTACGAGCAGCAGAACTGGGGCCAGATTCACGAAAGCACTTACGCAAGCACTTACGAACCTGTACATCTTTTCTCAATCTTTGGCGGCTTTGTTTTACAAATAATAAACAGTTAATGAGCTCCGAAGCACCAGGAGGCTGTTTATAACAATAACAACAGTTGAATGGCAAGTTTTCATGCTTGTAAACTGTCTAATAAATGTAACCAAAGCCGTCAAAGATTGAGGAAAGATGTACACGTTCGTAAGTGCTTTGGTAAGTGCTTTCGTGAATCTGGTCCCTGGCTCTTACAACATGCTATTGGTAGCCCCTAACAAGGACAACTTGATACCTATAGTAGTCCGCCACAAGACTAACTTACTCACAGTACACAGACCTAAACATATACCCAGCATTCATGGGTCTAGTCACTACCACAGAGTGAGGCAGAAAGACGACTCACTTGGCTACACTATCACATGATTATTTACAACCTGGTGTAAATTCCTCAGAAATTAGTTTTAAATGACCTAAACGACCAGTTCAAGTGGGCGGTCCATCCGCTGGTGGGTAGAGCGACGGCCTGGCGTCTGGCAAGATCCACATTCAAGCCCCTGATGGGTCAAGTGACCGAACACCATTCCTTCCAAGGCGCTGTGTTGTCATGCTGGCTTACTGCTCATCTCCCTCATAGAGGACAAGTGATCAAAATTACGGCAACCGAGAGGTCAGTATCGAGAGGTCAGAGTAATCTGAAGGCAGATTACTCTGCCTTCAAGCCTGTGTATATATATACAGAGTTTACTCTAGTCCTGGATTATGTTGAGGAGTAATGTATACTTCGTCAGTATACTATACTAGAAAATGTACTAAAGTATATAATCTCTAAAGTAAAGTTGGTGGTTGGTATAAGGTGTTGTGGTGGCGTTTATAGTCTTGGAGACGTTGGTTGGCCTCGGGTCCAAGACCAGACTAGGGGGGGGGAAAGATGTCGGCCAGTACACGAGAATGATGACCAAGATAAAGTAAGAGGGAAGGAGGGAATAAGAGGCGAGGGAGGGAGGATATATACACACAGTGGGAAGGGAGTTAGTAGGGTGCAGAGTGGCAAGGGAATAGAAAGGAAGAAGTCAAAGGGATATGGAAGGGAAAGAAAGAATTAACGAAGAGCGAAGAAATACTACAAGGACAGGAAATAGCGATAAGGGGAGAGGAAAGAAAAAGATGAAGATTAGAGATAGAAGAGGAGAAATAGAAGGGCGTGTCTGCCATTGCCCAGCGCCACGGGGGACTGCTCTCCAGGGGACCTGACACACTGGGTCCTCCTCCAGTGTTTGATATCTGGTCCTCAACGCTCTCAGATCTTCCTACGCTATGTCAATACTCGCCCTCCAGAAGTACTCATACTCTCTCTCAGTCCACCGGCGAGCAACGTCTCTGGTGCCGTTGTCACTCGGACCTCCGCGCCCGTCTGCGTGAATTAAATAGTTGTATACTTGTAACATTATGGATCAAGCTTCTTACCCCCATGACTAGCCTTCAAATTCCTCCGCGGGATCTTGGACTTGGTCTACAAGAAACACTAAGTAGGTTACATTGCATTCCTAGTTGACCAGACCATTTACTAGAAGGTGAAGGGACGACGACGTTTCGTTCCGTCCTGGACGATTCTCAAGTCGATTGTGACTTGAAAATGGTCCAGGACGGACCGAAACGTCGTCGTCCCTTCACCTTCTAGTGTGTGGTCTGGTCAACTTACTTTAGCCACGTTATTGTGACTCATCGCTTGTATTCCTACTCTTGAGGAATCCACAACTGCCTTTAAAGACGACTATAGAACAGTGACTAACATCGCGGCCTCCTCGTCCCCTCGGTGACGAGATCTAAGCCTCTCAGTAGAACAAACTTTCTACTGTATCAAAGCATTCCACTGTGGAGTGATGAACAGCGGACTCCTCAGGGTGGAATATCATCATGCAACCTCAGAGAAGGGGAGGAAAGTACCAGGAGAAAGCATTAAGCCAGCCTCACTATATACCACTAGGAAGCCCAACACCTTAGACCATCGGGGATCGAATGGCGACTCTAAATGAAGCAACGTCGTCGCTTCACCACCCAGGACCATCTCAAAGGGAGAACATCTATCGTTTATAACAAGAACTATAGAGCAAACGAACCAAGTAAGCATTTCCATGCGAGTTCTCGTTTAATAGTCACTCTCCTCTCTGGCTATCAATAGGTTATCACCCACATTTTGACCTGTGGACGAGGTAGTCAAATCGGGTATGGTTCCTCCGTAGATTTTCCTTCATTTGCCAGTGCAGGCTACTAAATATATGGCCCTGTATGACTAACCATCCTGCGAGATGCGGACTTGTATTACCACTGCTACCTTATTCACTCTTGTGTTGTTGATATCCTCATAATGCTTCCGGAGTCTGCCAGTGCAGACTGCCTCTCTGACATGCCTCTGTATGACTAACCATCCTGTGTGATGGGGATTTTATAGCATCACCTAGTTAGCTTTTTTTGACACACTGTACTCCACTTCATATAGTCTAGGGTAGCTGCACTAATGCAGATGTACCTCATATTTTAATAAAAAAAATAGCATCTGTCCCCGAGACTTGCTCATTAACACCGTAAATACGCATGCTCACTGTACTCACTGTAGCACCATGGTGCTTCTAATGGGTTCTAACAATTATATATACCGGTATAGCATTGTAACTCACAGTTCCTGTTTACAAAATAACCATGTGCACCGTTCTAGTAAATCATATGTACTCGCGGACGTATATGTCCCTTTAGTTAATGATGAGCTCAGTAGCTCCCGTACTACGGGCTCGCCGTAGCCCGTGATGCTTGGAACTTTTTCTTCCAGGTAGCGAATCTTAAATAAACAATCAGTAGCTCCAGTAATTATATCACCGTAACGTGTCACTGCCCAAGCAACTGTTACCCATAAACTTACAAGTCAGTAAGTTTCAGTAAGTCAGTAAGATGCTGCAGCTCTTGGGTGGCAGCATCTTCACCAGTATCTCATAATGTTGCAACATTGTTCACTATACGCGTGTTCAATAATGTTCATGAACATTTGTTCTATTAAACTTGTATCCTTTATGTGATATTATTATTCCTTGTCTCTGCTTTTCATATGATCTCCTCCCTCGTACTATCGGGAACGTTGAGAACACCTCATTTGTTTACCGTAATAATGCTTGCTGAGGATCTTGTAGGTCGTGAGCATGTCTCTTGTGTACCTACCTAATTGTACTTGTGCGGGTTAAGCTTCATGGCTCTTGTTTCCCCTGTGTGTGTGTGTGTGTATGTGTGTACTCACCTAATTGTGCTTGCGGGGGTTGAGCTCTGTCTCTTTGGTCCCGCCTCTCAACCGTCAATCAACTGGTGTACAGATTCCTGTGTGTGTGTGTGTGTGTGTGTGTGTGTGTGTGTGTGTGTGTGTGTGTGTTACCATAATGTCCACAATACACAACGTGAACAATACCGGGTTCTAAACACCAGAAGCCGCAACAATATGACCTTAACAACCTTCCTAATTCAACGCCAAATTTAACGGTCGACAGATTTTCTGGGAAATCCCCCAAAATGACGTCATTTAATTGAGAGGTGAATCAGACCCCACATAAATGGAGTCAGCAGAGAGGAAGATAATCCTCCTCCCCCGTCTCCCACTAACATAAAACCATCACAAAGGGAAAATTTAACACTTCACGCAAGTTTACCCCGCGCGAGGAGATGGGATCGAGAATGGGTCTCCGCACTGGATTACATCCCCTCACATTCTGATTTCCGAACTAATGTCATTAGACCTTGTAGAGGATGGGAAGCGTTTCTAGGACGCCAGAAATGTTGTTTAAGATTCGCTACTTGGAGCAAAAAGTTCCAAAGAAAAGAAAAAGTTCCAAAAAGCTGGGAAACTATATTAAGCACCATTCACGTTAATAAATCTGATATAATGAACCAAGATGTTCTGGGGAGTTTTTGAAGGCGTGCAGGAGGAACTGTGACCCTCAATAAGCACATTAAATACACCAGACACATGAATAGTTCCTACTGCCTGGAGAGGCGCCAACCTGGTCCCCATTTTCAAGAAGGGAGACGGATCCCTTGCTGCGAACCACCATTAACTCATAATGGTGGTTAATAAAGTATATATAAAATAATGGAATATACTCATAAAGCTCATAACGGCTACAACAATATATTCAATAAGATAGCACCTCCACACACATAGCTTGAAAAAGAGCACTCAGGATGGTGCCTTGTGAGGGAGCTATCTTTCCTCACAAATCTGATATCCTTCTACAAAGGTGTCCTGAAGACAGTCGACAGCAATAACAAGTGTGATGCTGTGTTGATCTGACGCCTGTGACGCTGTACCCCGCGAGAGGCTGGTGCAGAATGCAGGAGCCCAATTAAGACCACCGTATTACACGGTGGACATAGTGGACTGAGAATATCCACCGTCGAATGACCAGACTAATCCTGGTGTCCAGGATCCTCCTGGATACCAGGATCTCCTCCCATACGAGGAGGAGACGCTCGGCCTGCATCCCCCGGAAGAACAGGCCGAGCGGAGACATGATCGAGGTCATCATGTGGACGAGATATATCTACAGGGAGGATATGAGCAAGGCTTCGAGACTATCAGATCATGTTAGAACCAGTCGCAATGGGCAATAAGCTGGAGAACTTCATATTGAGGAAGATTATGGGACTACAGATGATAGGGAAAAAGGACCCTTCTCAAGACAATCGACTTGAGAATGGTCCAGGACGGACCGAAACGTCGTCGTCCCTTCATTTACTAGTGTGTGGATTAGTCAAGATAGGGTAAAACAAAAGGGACATTCATAATGTGATAAATATATTAATACGAAACACAACCCTAAACAATGGACACTGTATACCTTTACATTTAGAGACGACCCGGGTAAATATTGGACTCTAAACGTGGCTGTTGATTTATGGAACAGATTACTGAGTAATAGACGTGGCATCGCTGGATTATTTAAGGCGTAGGTTAAACATAGACATGACTGGCTGGGCCAGAGAGATGAGCTGCCTCGCATGGGTCAACAGACCTCCTGAAGTTTTATTCTTATGTCTTTGTAAGGGGGAAGAGACGAGAGGAATAGATTGCCGGCCAGTATGGAGGTAAATAGAATTGTTTCCTTTAAATATGTCTTTGATAAATACTCGAGAGAGAGGTTGGGTGTAGATGGGCGCCGCCAAGAATGCCAGCTGGCCCGCTGTGGTTACTTCCACTACTAGTATGATGGCTGGTTCTTCAGTCTCGGTTCAGTACAGTCCCATGGTGCGCTAGTGCAGTACCTGGTATTACTGACCATTCATGGGTGATGTTGTGGACCCAGCTGTGTACACACACACACACACACACACACACACACACACACACACACACACACACACACACACACACACACACACACACACACACACACGGTTGAGAGGCGAGACCAAAGAGCCAGAGCTCAACCCCCGCAAGCACAAGTAGGTGAGTACACACACACACACACACACACACACACACACACACACACACACACACACACACACACACATACACAGTGGAGGTGGAGGCTGACTCCATACACAGTTTCAAATGTAGATATGATAGAGCCCAGTAGGCTCAGGAATCTGTACACCAGTTGACTGACAGTTAAGAGGCGTAACCAAAGAGCCAGAGCTCAATCCCTCAACACTGGCAGTGAGAGTGAGTACATACTACTCAACACTGGCAGTGAGAGTGAGTACACACTACTCAACACTGGCAGTGAGAGTGAGTACACACTACTCAACACTGGCAGTGAGAGTGAGTACACACTACTCAACACACTCAAGAGTTGCTGCATAATCTGAGTCAGGACCCAGAAGCTTACGGTGTAACACACACACACACAGCTCAGGGGGGCAACCATCCAGCTTACTACTATATTATTCACGGCCCCTTTTTCATGCCGGACGCAACGCCCCGAAGGCTCAAGCCTTGCCTCCACGCCGGGAAAGTAAAGATCAAGAAATAATTCAAATTAAATAGAATATTATTTTAGTGCGGCTGCTCGTCTCTAGGCGGTACGGTGTGGCTACACTCTTCAAGCAAACTGGTTTAGACAAGAGTGTGAGAGAGAGAGAGAGAGAGAGAGAGAGAGAGAGAGAGAGAGAGAGAGAGAGAGAGAGAGAGAGAGAGAGAGAGAGAGAGAGAGAGAGAGAGAGAGAGAGAGTGTGTGTGTGTGTGTGTGTGTGTCAGCCGAGCACCATCGTTCACTACCCCCCCGTCACTATCGCGCCTGTCAGCCTACATGATGGATCATCATCCACTGAAGAGAATTATATTTGAGGATAAAGTCAAGAGCGCTGCGGGGTTCTGGCTGTCGAAACTGCCGGCGTCCAACCCACTGGACAACGAAGCAATGCTTCTAACATTACAAGATAGACGTCACACGCTTATAATAATATCAAACTGAGATTACAAGTACATGTACTAGCAAATATAGACCAACATTCATAAATTAAACTATTAAGTGATACATCAGGCAGCTTATATTGTCGATAGGCAATCTCAGCCAGGAATCATGTCGTCTGGTCTTGCTGGGAGGAGGAGTATTGAGGTTGGGTTCTCATGGACCTGAGGAGACCCAAAGGGACCCATAGGCGACCCAAAAGGACCCAAAGGGACCCCAAAGGGACCCAAAGGGACCCCAAAGGGACCCAAAGGGACCCCAAAGGGACCCCAAAGGGACCCCGAAGGGAACTGGTGGGCGTTACGGGTCCTGCTGGACCTTAATGATCCTGGACAAAAACTTCAAGCCAATGAATTTTAATGCTGATAAATATAAGATAAACACATTGGAAACAAGAATCCAAAAGGAAGCTTTCGGATGACCTCCACAGAGCTAATGACAATATACGAAAGAGACCCTCTTAGGTCTGTTACCCAGCTGTTAGTTATCTAAACCAAACAAAACCTATTTAGGGTCTTAAAAGGCCCAATAGGGTATTAAGCTACACTGGGAGATCGTCTGAGTTTGACAACAGAGCAACAACGGACACTAACGTGACGAAAGACTCAAGCTCGAACTAAGTTGTAATAGTTTGACAGAAAACTTGCTATTTTAACAGGTGGAATGCATTAGGCAGTGATGTGGTGGAGGCAGACTCCAAACACAGTTTTAAATGTAGATATGATTGAGCCCAGTAGGCTCAGGAATCTGTATACGAGTTAATTGACAGTTAAGAGGCGGGACCAAAGAGTCAGAGCTCAACCTCCGCAAGCACACCTAGGCGAGTACAACTAGGTGAGTACTTATGGACTAGGTAAATCTTAAATCTTGACAAAACAATCCTTTGATATTTTATGAGCGCAGTAATTATCAGGGATCATTAACGCCTACCTTAATTATCAAATGGCAGGTTAAAAGTGGATTGAATCTCAGTCTTAAAACGGCTTCGTTATTCTTAAGAATCAATCATTTCAGATCACATAATGAACAGTTTAACCGGCTAAATTCATCGTGGACGGCCGGATAGCGACCAAGGGCGGCCCGGTACTGAGCGTGGAGGGCCGGGTTCTCACTGGATTAGCGTCATTATGTTATCCAAATAAGAAAGGAAGTTCAATATGGCATCGCTGAATCAATCGAAAGGTTAGTTCTGGCTAGGGTCAAGCAGGGACTTGAGGTCAGCAACCCCAATGTGCCTGTGATACCCTGAGGTCCTCCAATTGTTTCCTATATACTATTATGCCAGGAATCAATAGCTTGAGTAGTGACCAGTAACTGGCCTCCCCACGCTGACATCCAAACAGGCGTCTTGCCGACGACAAGATGATGATATCGAAATGTAGATGTTTATCTCTCAGAATGTTTGGTAATATGTTTATTGTTTGCGATGTGTGTCTATGTATGTATTAACACGATGTACTGAACGGGGTGAGAATAGCTTGAGCTACCTCATCCCTTTGCGTGTATTTTACCTCAATAAACTTATTTCAATTTCAATTTCAATGATGTCGACTTCCAGACGAGACAGCAGTATCGCACACCGACTGATGTAGACCTGTTGACCAGACCACACACTAGAAAGTGAAGGAACGACGACGTTTCGGTCCGTCCAGGACCATTCTCAAGTCGATGTAAACACATGCATGACTCGAGAGGATCAATTAGGGATTAATCTACAGGTCTCGCTCTCTGATCACTACGTCGCTGCCAGACACGGGATTTAGACTCATTATCGGTTTATAATAAGGTTTTATATTTTACATTACCCGGCAACGTGTTTACATGCCATGTTCAGGCTCTGCTCCTCCCATTAACATTCATTCTCTGACAAGATCAAATGAGTTACACATTGATCAACGTCCAATCAGTCGATAGAGACGTAACTTTTTGACATAACAGCCAATCAACGACGAGGTCGGAGAGATAGTCATCTGGAAGCAGCAACCAGCCACGAGGCGAGTAACATATCACGTTGCTGTCAATCACCCAAAAGGCAACAATCCGATAGCAGCCAGTTACCAGCGAGTCAAACAGGAAAGACGTGTGTCGTAACAAGCAAATTAAACTGATAGCCATCTCTCCTCGGCATCTGTTACCTGCTAACTTTGCAGGATAACAAGTGGAATTTATGGGTTATTGTTGTTGTTATAGATTCAGCTACTCGGAACAAGTTCCAAGCAGCACGGGCTATGGTGAGCCCGTAACTTACCTGGCCCAGGAGCGGGGCAAGTAGCACGGGCTATGGTGAGCCCGTAGTGAACTTACCTGGCACAGGAGCGGGGCTGTGCTGTGAATTTATAGGGTGGGACCTGTAATATGAAGCATCAGCGGCCAGTGTGATACATTCCCACGACGAGTGTCGGGCAGGAAACCTCTGACACAAGTTCAAGTATGTTTATTGAGACAAGGAAAAAATCCATCTCAAAGGGATAGAGTAGCTTAGGCTATTTCTACCCCCCCCCCCCCCTAAACCTCTTGACACATCCACCTTATAATGGGGCACAAAACTCCAGCACTGATACTGAAGGTGTGATGCTGAGGGAACGGTTGTGCTGACCCACCAACCCACGGACACAGCAATAACACTGCTTGGTGAAGATTAAGCCACCCCAACAGTTGGCACGGGCATGAATAGCCGTAAGACACACATAGCACTAGTAGTCCAACGATAAAATATTTAAATTCACTCGTTTTTATAAACATATTTACATTAAAAATAAATCTTGCATTCCAATCCATCTATTTATTACTCTCAAGTAAAAACAGGTTTATTCGACATTTGTGACTGATTTGTGTCCATTATTTATCATGGTCACCTTGCTCTCCCATTCATCTCTTTGGTTACTTCCTTTTAAAATCTTTTATGTCGCTGTCATGTCTGCCCTGTTCCCTTTTTCCCCTCAGTATGGTTAAGTCCTTAGCTAAGGAATGAGTCTTGTTGGAGGTTTTTGGACCTTCTCTAGTGGTGTTTTGTGTATCTTCAGGTGAGGGTTCCATATACAAGAGTGGATCTCACGCATGCTGTATGTAGCATTCCGGTGTGTGTGTGTGTGTGTGTGTGTGTGTGTGTGTGTGTGTGTGTGTGTGTGTGTGTGTGTGTGTGTGTGTGTGTGTGCGTGTGTGTGTGTGCAGCTGCCTCTGGTATCTGTGAAGTGTCTTACTAGTAACACGACCAAGCTGTAGCAGTGTTGCATTGGTCCCCTCATGTTGGGATCCTATTGACATTACCAAAGAAAAATACAGCGAGCTTCATGACAACCCAACATGACTATGACACCCGCTACATTTACTAGAAAACCGGAGTGTCATGTTGTGTAACGGGCGTGTGTCAGTCAGGCGCGTGTGTCAGTCAGACGTGTGTCAGACGTGTGTCAGTCAGGCGTGTGTCAGACAGGCACGTGTCAGTCAGACGCGTGTGTCAGTCAGGCGTGTGTGTCAGTCAGACGTGTGTCAGACGCGTGTCAATCAGGCGTGTGTCAGTCAGGCGTGTGTCAGTCAGGCGTGTGTCAGACAGGCACGTGTCAGTCAGACGCGTGTGTCAGTCAGGCGTGTGTGTCAGTCAGACGTGTGTCAGACGCGTGTCAATCAGGCGTGTGTCAGTCAGGCGTGTGTCAGTCAGGCGTGTGTCAGTCAGGCGTGTGTCAGACAGGCACGTGTCAGTCAGGCGTGGCTGTGACCATGCGCCGGGTGGTGGCGCGAGACTGAGTGTTGAGCAAGGTTGAGGGCGGACGGCCGGAGCAGACACCAATGAGACAGGGTAAACAAACCCAGTGTCGGGTCCCTGTGTTTGTTATTTGTGCTGAGAACACTTGCGTTGGAGGCCGGCCGGATTTGGACCAGTATCTGGGATGTATATAGCCCTGATCAACAAAACGTTGCTTGATGGATTTACGAGCGACAGAGAGCGCAATAAAATCCTGGCTGCGAGTCTCCATCAACGCCCACATCAAAAACGATAAGGTCAAGGTTAAATTTTTTAGGAGACGAGCGAGTCTTACAATAGCCCCGCTGTCAAGAAAGTGCGTAACTGTATCACTTATATGCGTGTGTATTCAGCGGCCATCTCTTCTTGCGCTTAAAGAAGAGCTCATTACCCTTAAGTTACCTCCAGGAGACATACTTCTTGATAACACTGTATTATGAACTTGCTGCAAGGAGCAAGACTTACACATGCAAATTTGAGCTAATTAGGCCCTTTGACACTTGTTGCAGGAGGAGGAGAAGATAAGACGAACCGGCAAGACGGAGCTGCTTGGGCCCAGTTTTTATTCAACATTACCACCACACATTATGGTACACGGAGCACCATGACACAATTCCACGTGTATTAAGAACTCCTGCGCCCACGATATATTAATGTATACATGTTTGCTCAGAGTAGAACAGCCTCTCGAAACTTTGCAGGGTGAATGATCTGGGGTATGGGCAGTACATACCGTGATCGGGGGCCAATACCATTTACCCCTTTGAGTTAAATGGCAAATTCCGCTAATTTTCAAATCTCGCACTAAATAAAAAATCCGTCCTCACTGAGATTGGTCAACATTAAATGTTAGGCATAGACGATATTTGTCTCTTTCAATGGGTTTTGTTAGCCAGTTGGACTCTTCAGAGGTTGCATGGCGTTTCACCTTTCTTTTTATGATGTCTTCAACAAAACCATTAGAGAAGCCGTTGTTGAATAGGACCTGCTTTTCCCTACAGAGTTCTTCATCGACTTGCTTCCATCCTGAGCTGTGGCTGAGAGCACGGTCGACGTAAGCGTTGACAACACTCCTCTTGTACCTGTACCCAGACGATGAATATAAACTTTTCGGTCATATTCAACATTTTATATATATATATATATATATATATTATATATATATATATATATATATATATATATATATATATATATATATATATATATATATATATATATATATATACACACATGCAGGGAACACTTGTGAGACACAACCTTCCACTGACTAGCATACTAGATAACAATTACGACAATAATAGCAACAATATTATAATTATTAGATAATATAAACAAGAATAACAATAGTAGATATATATTAATCATAATGCCTAAATGCTTCTATATATAATATTTGCAGCATGATAGATCTACAAATTCCTGTTAAGTGTGTGCTTCTATCCGCTCACCTTCACTACACGCGGCAAAAATTACCAATTTAATTTGCAGTTTTTTCTAAAAGTCGCCTGATCACTGAACTCTTCTTCTACACCGAATTTCCAGTTCCAATTTAACTTTAGGTTGGCTCGTCAAGTTGCCAACTGGGCTGAGGGTCGGTCAATTATCGCAAAGTGTCGTCACCTTTCTCACTTTATCCTCCATTATATCGTAGCGGGAGTGAGAGCGAGAGGGCGTAGGACTTGGGGGATGAGACAGACAATTTGCTAGACAACAGAGTGAGAATTATGTGGAGAGGAGTTAGCGGTGAGACGGAGCTCCTGCGGGACTCGTGGGGCTGCAGACGTGATGCCATAGAGGGTGAGATGTGATGCCATAGAGGGTGATATTATAAAAGAAAGTGAGTAGCCTGTAGTAGTATCTTTATCAATCAATCAATCAATAGCAGACGGGAGACATCTCCCGTCACGCAGGGTGCAGTCGCACCTCCACAGATCTCCAGTATCAGCTCTTGATACTGGTAATAGCTCAAAAGGGGCCACCACTTACGGGCTATTCATGCCCGTGCCACATTTTGGGTGGCTTAATCTTCATCAATCAATCAATCTGTAGTAGGGAAGCAGTGTGGTGTGCCGAGGCTAGGAAGGTAGTGAGGCTGGGGAGACGAGTCATGTTTAAGGGAAGGAGGAAACATGTGTGTGTCGTGAGATACTCACGTTTCAATTTATATGCGACTCCCTCAATTTATATGTGACTCGAAGGAAATTTAACAAAGCCATATACACTACAAAACGCTTCGTGACCTCTGTTTGGCAAAGGTCATCAATGCTTTCAGCTGAAGCAACTCGGTAGCTTTCACCTCCTTATCTAGAGCTGATAAGGAGTCGAAGTCTCTGAGACAAAGATCAAAGCAAAACTTAAGGGGAATAATAACTTATTTTACTATACATTGGAGGCATAAGCACCCAGAAAATAACACTACTTATGAAGAAAAGTTGTGTTACAAAGTTTAATAACTACAGTAATAACACACTGATACTAGTTATGTCACCAACACCCATTCCCCTGCAAGTTAAACATGAAGACACAAGTCGAAGCTTGCCACGCAAATGAGTGCAAGATGTGCAAAGAAATATTCTTACCTTGCACGGGTGTGATCAACATGTCGAATGGACTGAAAAGTAGAAGTCGTAGAAGCCACCTCCATCCACAACTTCAAAGACGCATGCAATAAAGAGCTTGAACGTACGAAAGTTAAAAATGCGCAACTGTTAGGCAAGCAGAGTTATGCAAGCAGAGTTATGCAAGCAGAGTTATGCAAGCAGAGTTAGGCAAGCAGAGTTATGCAAGCAGAGTTATGCAAGCAGAGTTATGCAAGCAGAGTTAGGCAAGCAGAGTTATGCAAGCAGAGTTATGCAAGCAGAGTTATGCAAGCAGAGTTAGGCAAGCAGAGTTATGCAAGCAGAGTTATGCAAGCAGAGTTAGGCAAGCAGAGTTATGCAAGCAGAGTTATGCAAGCAGAGTAAGGCAAGCAGAGTTATGCAAGCAGAGTTAGGCAAGCAGACTTAGGGAAGCAGAGTTAGGCAAGCAGACTTAGGGAAGCAGAGTTAGGCAAGCAGACTTAGGGAAGCAGAGTTAGGCAAGCAGAGTTAGGCAAGCAGAGTTATGCAAGCAGAGTTAGGCAAGCAGAGTTAGGCAAGCAGAGTTAGGCAAGCAGAGTTAGGGAAGCAGAGTTAGGGAAGCAGAGTGTGTGTAGGCGGTGAAGCAGTGGCTGGTGGTGGGTGAACGGGAGCCATCTGTATGCACCAAAGTCACGCACGTGTCCTCCACATCCTCTCAAAGTCTCCAACAAATTGAAGATGTCAGAAACTTGAGTGAGAAGCTGAGGCGTGTGTCATGATCAACACTGCAACATGAGGTGTGTGTCATGATCAACACTACAACATGCGCCAAACTTGTAGCACCTCACCCACAGCAAGAGACAGTAAAGCAAGCATGAAGAAAGTGAGAAAGTAAAGAAGAGAATAATAACGAAGATATGGAATAGAAGGAAGAGTTATGGAGGAAGGCAGAACTGTTCTTTATATACTCTGCCAAGTGAGTGTTTAATTTGATCATTTATTCTGCATAGCAAAACCAGCGTAGTGACGTATGCAGTGTCTGGGATGCTCCCGGACGCAGGTTTGAATCCTCGTCACGGCCCTTGTGGATTTGTTCTAGTGACGTATGGTTTCTTTAGTCGTAAGGAAAAGCAAGCAGCCTGTTCCTGCTGGCACTTGGCAGTGGTGACATTCGTCTTGTGTAATATTTTGGGTCCGCTATGTCCACCTTGCAGTTTTCAGGGATCAGATCGCACAAACCATAATTAGGAAGCGAAGTGGTGGGGGGAGGGGAGACGAGACGGGCGCCTGCTGCAGTTATGGGACTACTGACAAAGTTCATTACATAGGGCAAGCTCATAATTGTGGGGCGGGCGAAATGTTACTCCATTACAGCTTTGAGTAAAGTATATCCCCCCTTCTGTACATATAACCCAGCGAGGGGCAGCTCTATTGTGTTAGCCTCACACACGACTGCTATAGGTTCTATGAAGCTAGACAGGCAGAAAATAATTAAAGATAAAAGAAATATTCAATTTCCTGGATAGATCATTCAGGCAGTGTGAGAGACCTCGAGGACGTGACGAGACCTGCCTTATAGTATTACAGTTTCCTAATACTATACTTTTCCAACATTTACGTAATGTCAAAATCTCGTAGACAGAGTTCGCCTGCTCGAGCCCCTGCGCCACGTTCAAATAATTATCTTTCGTTTTAATTACTGGTTTATTTTCGTGTGTACTGTGCCGACTTTTAGCAATGTGTTCCTTCGTCCATTGGTTTACTCTGGTATTATCGCGTCATCTCCAGACGGGGGTAATGACTCGTACCTATTTGAGGCGAGCGTGGATCACCTCCCCAAAGGGTCGTGAGGCAGCAGGACTTCGCTGCCACCAATCATCCCCACCAAGTACAAGCGGTGCGCAGTACAGCCCTCAGCTGCGCACGACGCGCATCTGATAACACTACCCGTGAGATGTAGTTCGACAATCAGACTCACGAATGACCTACTTCGACCTGCCTGACTGCTCTCGTAACTTCCCCCCGTGATATCTGCCACATAACAGATTACAGGATACTACAGCGGCCTGAGACTGTGCTCACAGCGTTAATTACTGCTAGACAATGATCACATTGTTGCTGCCAATCACAGCCTCGGGACCGTACTGTGTTGGAGCAATGTTGTGTGGGTCGTTACGGTGGGGGGCACCTGGCGCCTTCCCAACAACTGTTAACCCCAGGACACGCTCCTCCTCCCCCACCTCCCCCCCCCCCCCCCAACAGTAACCCGTCACCACACTCCTGCCCCAGTTACCCCCTCATTCCTGCCCCCCCACCCCCTCTAGCCCCCCTCTCCTCCAACCCCAACCCCACCCACCCACTAGTCGTGCTAACTCCACTTACAGTATTTCAAGTTTTTTACTTCATAAATTAACAGGAATTACAAAGCATGGTTCATAGAGAATCAATTTGCTTCATGCAGGACGACCCGTCCACGAAGGTGACCCTTGACCCCCAGAGACTTTAATAACATCTGCTCTGCTAAGCTCGTGAGCAACAGCAGATTGAACCTTATGCAACTTCTAGTCGACTTACACATCACTATTATTATATAACAAATATCAGTATCTATAATTAGGCCTTCGAGGTGCCATATTATATAAAGGTTGTTAATTAACATTTGATTAAGAGTCTTATAAGTATATTTAGCAGTGTATGATTTAAGCTTTGCGCAAAATGTTTTAAAACGAAGTGATGAATGAGTGGAACACGACTGAGCAACGGCTGCAACACAAGTGATGAACAACGTCAACACACAACCTAATCACCACGAGGACTCAACACGAGCTGAACACAGTGCAGTAACTCAAGTCTGTAGTGATCCATCTTGTTGCTGTCACTTGTTAAAAGCTCACAGATAAAGGTATTTAATTTTATGATTTATATATTATACAGAACCAGTATATTACGCTATATAACAGATGTTTAATTATGGACAATGGGAGCACTGACTCGTAAAATATGTTTGGAACTCTACGAACACTTAATGTCACAGACAAAAAACATTAGTTAGTAGTTAATTACAGTTGATGCACAGTTGAGAGGTGGGTCGAAAGAGCAGAGCTCAACCCCCGCAAGAACAAATAGGTGAATACAGGTTCATAAAGACGTGTAGTCTACGAACCAGCCATGTACTATACGAGTACCCTAGACGAACGTGGAATATTACTTCAATGATTTTGTTTAACACGGCAGCAGAAACAAATTATTTCATACGATGAGGTTGTGTTTTGGTTCACAAACTTGACCAATGCCAGAACACCTCACAGCCTATACCTCTCCTTGTCCTCCTTGTTCGAAGCATATTCGAACATGTTCGAAGCATGTTCGAAGCGAAGCACGAGCCGCTGATGTACTGTACGCAACTTTCAACACAAATCTTAATGAAATCTGACACAAAACACAGGATCAACACCCATACGTCAACAGCTGCAGCTCTCAGTCTTATTCACTCTAGCCGAGAACTGACGTCCGTTGAGTTGTGGGCTCCTATCTCAAGTCCGAGAGAGAGATCGTCAATCAGTGTGCTGCACTTGCTGCACCGCTGCCCCGCCAACTACCCCAGCAGCGGCCGTAACGATGATCACCGCTTCCACCCAACAACTCATCAACCTTTGACCTCCATTTAGCCAGACAGATACCCTCAGGTTCTCCTGGTGGCTTCCAGCAGCCTGTTGAAGCCTCGCTCGCTACTTCACTCATCACAAAGTTTTTTACTATACTATTAACCACGTTTTGGGCTCAGATTCAAACTAAGGATACATCGACATGTTATGAACGAGTGGAGTAATACTGGCAGGTAGGGATGACGCTAAATGGCGGTCCAGTAGCTCATGCCTCCCCGTCAACAGCCTAGTCTTTCTTATTTTCGCCACTGTCACCCTCCGTCGCTCACCGGGTGTCTATTCCTTCCCTTCCGTATCCCAGCGTGTCCCGGGTCCAACACATGACACATCTGGCCACTTGGAATCCAATATTTGGCGGGAAAAAGTCGGCGACAAGTTTTGATTGTGAGAGTTGCCAGAGTCGGTCAGGAAATTCAACGGAAACTCAACTGTATTTCTGAAGTTCCGTCTTTATCTGGAGGTGTGAGGTGTGACGTTTTCTATACTGAGCTTAGGCTTGTCATGGAATATATTGTCCATTTTAGGTTCGGTATTGAAGGTCAATATTTTATTTATTGTAATTTGTGTTCAGAACCAGAATTTTTTTTAATGTATTTACTCTTTTTGAATTTTCCAACGTCGCCTGACTTGGGCGGGAAAATGCCCCCGGCTTCTAGATCCTTCTATATTCCTTTATGCCAAGTGAGCTCTTCCCTTCGCATCAAAAGCTTACCTAGGTTCATCTAAGATAATAATGATGGTAGGCGTGAGGTGTAAGAGCTAGAACAACTCTCATATGGCTAGGTCGTATACTAGATATGGGTACAGGTATGGGTGGTGTGGGCGCAGGTATGGGTGGTGTGGGTGCAGGTATGGGTGGTGTGGGTGCAGGTATGGGTGGTGTGGGTGCAGGTATGGGTGGTGTGGGTGCAGGTATGGGTGGTGTGGGTACAGGTATGGGTGGTGTGGGTACAGGTATGGGTGGTGTGGGTACAGGTATGGGTGGAGTGGGTGCAGGTATGGGTGGTGTGGGTGCAGGTATGGGTGGTGTGGGTGCAGGTATGGGTGGTGTGGGTGCAGGTATGGGTGGTGTGGGTGCAGGTATGGGTGGTGTGGGTGCAGGTATGGGTGGTGTGGGTACAGGTATGGGTGGTGTGGGTGCAGGTATGGGTGGTGTGGGTGCAGGTATGGGTGGTGTGGGTGCAGGTATGGGTGGTGTGGGTACAGGTATGGGTGGTGTGGGTACAGGTATGGGTGGTGTGGGTACAGGTATGGGTGGAGTGGGTGCAGGTATGGGTGGTGTGGGTGCAGGTATGGGTGGTGTGGGTGCAGGTATGGGTGGTGTGGGTGCAGGTATGGGTGGTGTGGGTGCAGGTATGGGTGGTGTGGGTGCAGGTATGGGTGGTGTGGGTACAGGTATGGGTGGTGTGGGTGCAGGTATGGGTGGTGTGGGTGCAGGTATGGGTGGTGTGGGTGCAGGTATGGGTGGTGTGGGTACAGGTATGGGTGGTGTGGGTGCAGGTATGGGTGGAGTGGGTGCAGGTATGGGTGGTGTGGGTACAGGTATGGGTGGTGTGGGTGCAGGTATGGGTGGTGTAGGTGCAGGTATGGGTGGTGTGGGTACAGGTATGGGTGGTGTGGGTACAGGTATGGGTGGTGTGGGTGCAGGTATGGGTGGAGTGGGTGCAGGTATGGGTGGTGTGGGTACAGGTATGGGTGGTGTGGGTGCAGGTATGGGTGGTGTAGGTGCAGGTATGGGTGGTGTGGGTACAGGTATGGGTGGTGTGGGTACAGGTATGGGTGGTGTGGGTGCAGGTATGGGTGGAGTGGGTGCAGGTATGGGTGGTGTGGGTACAGGTATGGGTGGTGTGGGTGCAGGTATGGGTGGTGTAGGTGCAGGTATGGGTGGTGTGGGTACAGGTATGGGTGGTGTGGGTACAGGTATGGGTGGTGTGGGTGCAGGTATGGGTGGAGTGGAGCTTTTTTATAAAAATGTCGGCTGCCCCGTTCCTGAAGTCATTGCTGGCATTTGCTAAATAAAATTTACATAAAAGACTTAATGCTGACATCTCATTTGGAACATCGATGTTTTGTTCTCATTATAATACTACTTAAAAAAAATCAACATAATATAAGACGTGTGTGGATTATTTAAAAATAAAAATATATATAATGGACATTACTACGCCTAGAGTACTCTACGATTTCATGAGCAAGATTCCTAGATTATAATTCACTACCAAATCTTAATATAAACAGGTACTTTCTGTATGAAATTCTGATATTATATGCATCATTTGCCTTATCAATAATATTACAGCCTAATGTAATGCATTTCGACTTACTGGAACAATATTGTATTCGCTAATGATATGAAGACATTCGTCATTAGTCACTGCTCAACCACTAGTGGATTCTTTGACAATAAATATTAAAACTTATTAGTATTGTACTTACCACAACTGTTGTCAGCGCCATCTGTTGTTTGCTGTGGGCGTAGGTGTGTACCCACAACTGGCAGCCTGTGTACCCACAACTGGCTGCCTGTGTACCCACAACTGGCAGCCTGTGTACCCACGGCAGCTACACCTTGTAGCCTACACTGCCCAACACACCACTCACTGTACTGGATTCACTTTTAATTGTATAAACGTTCACTACTTTTATGCATTCACAATATGACACTTGTTTGTTGTTGCTGCGTTCATAAACAAGTGTAAAAAAAGTCACATTACACTGCACTTTTCTCTACACAGTTCACTTTTATCATACGTATATATGACTGTTTTTGTTGTGTCCGTAAACAACAATTTACAATAACTCTGCACTTTGTTTACAGGACAAGAGTGTGTGTAGGTGGTGGTAACGAGGGCAGCGTGAGGTGGCAAGCCTTCCTTCACCGACCCATAACACAACCTGTTCTCTCTCAAACAATAAATACATCACTTGTTGAAGTCAAAATCTCCCAACGGACGAATAACGTAGTACTATAAATCCCCCATCGAAGAACAATCACATTTTGTATGCGTGGGTCGGCAGGTTAGGTTAGGGGCCTGGTTAGGTTTGTGCGTTTGAGTGCATAGTTTGACGTTTGTTTTGGGGAGCTTGTGATGTCGGCCTCTACACACACAGAGCAGCAGCAGCTTTTCTTGTTGTTGTCAACCGCAGGAATGTTTTCCATTGTACTGGCGAACTGTTCACTCACTTCCTGCAGCTGTGGCTCCACCTCTGTTCTGTGACGACTGCTCACAAGTCCCCATATGTCTGGAGCAGCTAATCAGGAGCATGTGTGTGAGTGTAGTGTTGGTAGAGGTGTTTTTCCAGTTAATTACAGCTGCCCACACATCATGCAAGGTCTAACAGCCATTCACTATAGCCGTCACCTCAGCCACTGCTGCCAGTATGTGATTTGTTGTCTGTTGTTTCCATAACAATGAGGCCATGAAGCCAATTCGTTATCACTACTGGCTGAGCAGTCTCGAGAATGTCGTAATTCATTATTATCTCCGTCAGGAAGGTGGCGGGGGCGAGTGACGTGCACTTCCCCTGACAGCTGCGAGGAGACTGACACACGCTTGTTTTATCCAGAACATTGGTCAAATGCTCGTTAATCTAGCCGCGAGCCCTTTATTTATGAATGAAAAAACTTATATACACACATACACATGACTCACAACTGATTGCGTTCGAACTTTTATCGAAGAATGCTTACTTCCTGTATATTAGAATACCGCACCTCTGTAAATGTTTTACCCACGTACTGCAATTGCAAATATAATTGCCAGCAGAACCTAAACACCTAACTTATGCCTAACTATACATAAATGTCTAGTATATGATATTTGTTTTATTTACCATAAAAAACTATTGTGAGTACACATTACGTTAAAATTTATGAATGCATATTTTGGATTGACCGCTGCACGGACAAGCCTAGTCTGACAACATGTCATGCTAAACCTTCATCAACGCACTGCAAATATAAATAACTACCAACGGAAACTTAACACCTAACCTATGCTAATCTAAGTTTGCTGTACACTTAGTTCTAGTGTATAATAATAAGAATTCATATTTAAGAAACGCCTATTTTGAATACACAGTAATTTAAAATTTAAGAAAACACGTATTTTGAATTCACAGTAATTTAAAATTTAAGAAAACATCTATTTTAAATACACAGTAATTTACAATTTATGACTGCCACTTAATTGGGGTGGACCACAGCTTAGAAGACCACGAAGTGAAATTGGTTAGATTTCGTCAAATGCAGCAAGTAGGCTGCTAGAGACCTTCGTTGACATAGACCATAGACCATACATACGCTGATAACTTTCCCAGTTTCTAAACTGTCTAGCACTCAACCGGCAATTACCATCGCCAGCGTAAAACATAATATAGTTTGCGAAGTCGGTCAAGGCCCTCTCTCAGACTCTCGAAAGGGCCTTGGTCGGGTCGGTCCGCAGCCGATGGATAAAACAAATGGAATGCATTAGGGAGTGATGTGGTGGAAGCAGACTCCATATCTGGCAGATATCTGCCAGATATCTGGCTGTTTCTAGTGTAGATATGATAGAGGCCAAATTCAAGTATGTTGCAGGCGATGAGTCACAAATAACGTGGCTAAAGTATGTTGACCAGACCACACACTAGAAGGTGAAGGGATGACCCTTCCCTTTACCTTCAAGTATGTTTATTGAGACAAGAAAAAAATACATCTCAGAGGGATAGAGTACCTTAGGCTATTTCTACCCCCCCCCCCCCTTTGATAGAGGCCAATAAGCTCAGGAACCTGTTACACAAGTTAATTGACAGTTGAAAGGCTGGACCAAAGCTCAACCCCTCACACAAGCACAACTAGGTGAGTACTCCCACTCATCATGCTCTGCCTTTTTATATGATCAAGTGTGAATTATTGCGTGTGATTAACGTGAAGTTAATTATTAAAGAAAAGATAATGGAAAAAAAGAAGAGAAAGGAAAGAAAAAGCAGCACATCTGAGACACATACATTTGTTTATGTGTCTCTTGGGGGGGGGGGGTGTGGAAGACGAAATAATAGTTAGAGATAAGTAGATAGAGTGACAGTAAAGAGAAAGAGAGACAGACAGACAGGCTGGTTGACTTTGGGTTCGTTAAGAAAGATGAACATAACAATTCATTTATTCTGAAAAACACAGTCGTATAAATTTAAATAAAGCCACATCCATGATTCTGGCTTGCAAGCACGGTTGCCAGATCTAAATTGCTAAAAGTAGCGAGCTGACGGTCTAAAAGTAGCGAATTTGTAATAAGAGTAGCCCAATTTTTTTTTTAATTTTCAAATTTTGACAATTTGGGACTTGAATAGAGGGGCTGTGAGTTAGGTTCTTTTAATTGCCTTATAAACTTTAACGAATAAAAAGGTTTTCGTGCCTTAACATCTTTATATTATGATAATCACGACATATCTGCATTAAAATCAGTGTGCAATTCCGGTTTTGAGGCCTCCACCGCCTTCTCACTTGTTCCCTTGTAACTTGTAACTCACTTGTAACACTTATATGCTGTGCTTCCTATTTTAACCTGCTATGTTAAATGGGATTCTTGTATTGTGATTTGTGTATATGTACTCACTGAATTTGTGCGCCCCTTGAGGGACTTGAAGTAGAAGGGGGTAGAAATAGCCTAAGCTACTTACTCTATCCCTTTGAGATGTATTTTTTTATTGTTTCAATAAACATACTTGAACTTGAAGTGGACTTTAATGTTTTTTTCGGCAGCTTTATTTCCTTAGTTTCCGAGCTGTTTTCTTTACCGTGTATGTTGTAATAAGCTATTCCTATATTTACAGTTGTTTCTCCCTGTGAAGATTATTAAACAATGGTGATTATAAGGGCGCGGAAGTTCAGCCTGGCCAGGGCCGCCAGCAGCCCTTGGACCCGCCCCGGCAGCTCCCAGTCTTTAATTTGGCACCTTTGTGGCACCTTTGTGGGACCTTGGTGTAAGCCTAATATATGTATATATACACACTGGTTGCCTGTCCCCCCTACACAATGATTTATTATTACCTATTATTTTATCATTTAACTTTAATATTAAATAAAATAATTCATTTAATTATTATAGTAAATACTTAATAATTTAATAATAAGTAGTAAGTACATAAAAATGATTAAAAAATACAGTTTAGTCATAGGAGATTCCTAGATTGGAATTCACTACCAAATTTCAATATATCCAAGTATATTTAGTATTAAATGCTATTATTATTTGCATAAATTGTCGTTTTAATAATATTACGCTTAACCACTTGGGCTGGACGGTAGAGCGACGGTCTCGTTTCCTACAGGTCCGCGTTCAATCCCCGACCGCCCAAGAGGTTGGACGCCATTCCTTTCCCCCGTTCCATCCCAAATCCGTATCCTGATCCCTTCCGAGTGCTATATAGTCGTAATGGCTTAGCGCTTTCACTTGATAGTTCCCCCACCCCCCTGAATAATATTACGAGAGCAGTATTTACGGGCTATTCATGTCCGTGCCACCTCTTGGGTGGCTTAATCTTCATCAATCGAGAGCAGTACGTCCTAACCAGACGTGATATGATTATATCCTGAACACTTGATAAATAAAAGTAATTGCGGAACTCCAGTTATCTAATACTTATCATAAATGGTATAAAACCTTATTTATCATAAGCCAAGGGATTTGTAGATCAGTGTTTAAAAGGGAATTCGGAAGTAATAACTACACAGCTGTGCCATCTGTCGGCAGAAGAGAACACTATCAACTGGCTGGTCAACACTGGCCATAAGATACAGCTTACGCCATCTGTTGACATCACTTATATACACTTATAACAAATTACCCTGCAAAATACTACTAACGCCATCTCGTTTTTTTCCAACGCACTATAAATAGCCAAACAGCAACCCATAAGGCAGGTTGTTGTGCTCGGGTAGAAAGTTCCAAGCTCCGCCCACAGAGGGTATGGGGTGCATAATAAATGGCATATCATTGGTAGATATTCTTTGTTGACATTCACACAACAGCCAATCACAGAAAAGGGATCAGCTAAAGGCTCCATCCATTTAATAAATCATCTTTATTCAGCACACCATCGATGCTTATGACATTCTGCTTCAACTTTAATCTACCTAAAAAGTGAAATGCTAAGTATTTAAAAGTATTAATATAGTGATAATTAAATACTGCAGGATGTAACGAGTGTTACAGAAACATGGGCTGGCTACCTAACTTGAGACGTTATTATTGGGGGTTGCCTTGACACAAATAATGATACGCTGCTCTGCCCTCTTATTCGAGTAAATTATTCAGTTAGATGGAGATTTCTGTCAGGTGCAAAACAGAAATTGTTGTTCTTTTACATAACAACCTTGTTGTTGTGCACAAGGATCTATTTCTTAGTTTAAATTTTATTCAGAAAAGAGTGTTGGTATTCCCCGCAACAGCCAATCACAGGAAGGTATTTCCGGAAGCTCAGCCTCCTTATGGACTCAGCACATCGCTCTAGCTCATGGCTCGCTGTTTCATCTCTTGTATATACAAACTATGACTTTTTTCGATTACTGTTATCATTAATAATATGAGATATAAAAGAGTTTACACAAAATGACTAAATTCTGCCATTAAATAGACTTTGTCTGGTATACATGCAAACATACACCAATTTATTACCAGTAGAAAGAAAACTAGTAGTAACTATATTTCAATATGCTATACTGTACTTAGATTTGCGAGATAGGTCTTTTAATTTAACTACGATAATATAGCTCTTGATATAACTGACGTCTATATATAATTACTAGCTGAGTACAACTAGGTGAGTATGTTATCCTAATCAGGGCATCCGCAAAATTCGAAAGTATATTTGTCTTTATTAAAATAAACTAAGTCTAAATGCTATCACAAAGTGGATGTTTAGATTGATTACGGAAGAAGAAATCGTTGAGACTGGTGACGCACAGCAGTCTACTACAGTATACCCAGTGACCTTATGTTTAACAGTAATATATATAGTATTGTATGAATAAATCGAGAAGAGCTGTAATGAGGGTTCGAACTTACGTCCAGGATGATCCCAGACGTGCCTTAATCTCCCTTGTGGATTTATTCATTTGATATATATCACGCTATTGTGATTTCTGTGTGTATAGTATAGTATGTTATTATTATTATAAAGTGATGAAGTAGGGTGTTGTTGGTATTGGAGGAGCGAGAGATGAGTACGGTGGAGGATGTGAAGGAGCGTCGTGTTTACCCCATCAGCTGATGCTCAGCTGAGTGCGAGATGAGGCACTCTCGCCTGCTTGTACTCTTAACTCTCTCACATGAACCACGTGTGTGTGTGCTAGTTCATAGTCATAGCTTCAGCTGGTGATGGACACTTGACGGGGAATAAATAGTCTGCTGTTATTATTGTGATATGAAGAAGTCGGCGGATGGACAGAAGAAAGTGAGCCTTAAGAACTCGCTTTCTCTTTTAAGTGTTGATCGGTGAGAGAAGCGTCCCACATTAGTCAAACTGAAGAAGGTTTTATAAGTTTATATCTCGGTAGTAGTAGGCACTCTTGATTATGTTTATTCCTGAAATCATAATCGTTTAGATGGAAGTTACTTTCTTTTGGTAGTTTGTATCCACGTGTGAAAACCTATCTTGTGATCCTGCCGCTAAATGGTACTTTCACCATCAACAACCTTTTAAATTTTTGGAGTTTATAATAATGTCGAGATAAATGTTAAAAAATATTGTAGGTTTTCTGTGCTATACCCTAGTTTATACCAGATAAACATTACTATATTTTGTGGCTCCTGCGCTTTTCAGTGGGTGAAATTTAGTTAGGTTCAGTTAGATTTAACTGTTAGTGACTTGCCACTGTTTTACGAGCTCACCATAGCCCGTGCTACATGGACACTTCGTCCTGAGTAGCTAAATCTTTAACAACAACAACATGCCACTGTAATCATTCTCTTCACAACTGAAATACAAATTTCACATTTTCCTTTGCCAAATGATTCTGTTCATGTAGTCATAAACAGGTACCCGGGAATTAAGCAACTGTTGTGGGGTTGCATCCTGGAGGTCAGTAGTTCGACTTTAGGGGTGACCTTGTTACAAGCATGCACTATATACATACATTGGCTTCCTGTCCCTGACAACACAACAATATAAATATTAGTGGGTAGATGTTTTTGCCCTTGGTGTCTTCCTCAGTATCTGTATAATCAGCCTTTTAATTTATGTGGTAATGAATACTATCATGTTAGGCAACATTCAGTGAGGTTTATTTAGTTAGGTAGGCCTTGGCAGCCTATGAAGTTATTTTAAGGCATTACATTGTTATACTGTATACAAATATAGTAGCATAGTGCACCGTGAACCTGTATCCAAATGGTGAAATTGTGAACACTGCAAATTGTGATACAATAATCTTAGTATTGAGTGGATGTACTGTAGGAACCCAGGATAATGGTCCAGAATGGATCAAAATGTTGTAGTTTCTTCATTTTCAGATAATATAAATAATAATAAAGCATTTAAATATTTAACTGGATCAAAGATCATCAATATAATTAGGCTATCCATTTTTATGTGCATCTGAGACTAAAACAAAGTGAATAATTGCATAGTAATTGAGGGTCCCGGTAATATAGTCTTGTTTGTTCTCGATTCAAAAATAGAGAATTCCGGGTTCGAATCCCGGGCAGCACAGAAATAGTTGGGCGTGTTTCCATTTACCTCATGCTTCTGTCCTAGCAATGAATAGGTACCCAGGAGTTTATCAGCCTGTTGTGGGGGCTACATCCTGGGGAGGGTCAGTAATTGGATCCTGGGGGAAATGACCTCGATAAAAGTCTAACATATACTGTATTTATAAATTGACTGCCTGTCCTCCAACACAATGAATTATATAAATATTAGTACCTGACTGACTACACAAAGAAAATTTTAATTTTGAGTAAGAACAAAAATTTTGGCAATTGACTTATGGAAGTCACAATACAAATTACACAGATATCTAAAGCTTATTCATAAATGTTCAACAGTATTTCACAGTAGGAAAAGGTTTTTATAAAAATATTTACGGTTAGGCCACTTAATATTATGCAACGATTCACATTGTGGTAACAGCTGTTGATATTTAAAAATAGAAGACTTTTATTTCAGTACTAATGTACATACCCTGCATGCTGCAGTAAAGGTTTTGTATTAAGAAACAGTATTTTACAGAGCTGCTGTACTGGCAAAGTTTCATGTGCTAGTTGAAGACATTTGATAAACTAAGCATCTAGAAATGAGTGGAGAAAAATCATTCACTCTAAATGTCAGTTCTAAGGTAAGCTATGATTGTGATTTTACCTAAGATTAATCACTTTGCTTGGAATATTGGCTAATCTGTTCTGATTTAATAATCAAAATTAAGTTAATGTTATAAAATGTCATCCACACTTCCATGGAAATAAACATTTCATTCACCTGGTCTGTATGGGTCATGAACCGTGGACCCCACGTGTGTGAGGCTAACGCTCTATTGACAGGCCTATGAGCAGTCTTAATAAGGAAAGTTTCCAGAAGCAGCATCCTGCTGCCATACTTGAATTTTTCACTTTTTAAAACTGCTCATAGCCCAGTCGATGATAGATTGTCAGCCTCACATGCTTGGGAGCCACAGTTCGAGATCCATACAGCTCAGGTGAATGGAAAGTTAGTGATGTGTACAGCGGGTAATTGCATGACAAACATTACAGTAATTGAATATGTATGAGAACTACATATAGTACTTGCCATTGACATTCATTATAAGGTATTCACAGTGGAAAATATTTTATGATATTTATTTGTTATTTATTTTGATAAATATACTGTACCTGGTGCAGCCAGATCACACTGAGAGAGGATAGACACTAGAGAACACTCAGTCCATCCCAGGATGACCTCCTGATGGTTCATACATCTATACTCAAAACCCCCTCTAAACATTACTTAGCATTAAAAATACTGCTGAGAAATGCTTTGCAAATTACTAGTTGTTCTGCTGACCACTTTTCCCAACTGTCACCAAACAGTATCTCTATGCTAACAAATTATTCAAGAGCTATGCACTTAACATTTATCATGGCTCTTCCATTTAGTCCACACAAGTTGGCAGATACCACGATTATTCAGTTAAATAATTCCTGTTTATCCTACAAAATTTTTCTTCATTTGGTCATTTGGTTAGGGGGCCTCGTAGCCTGGTGGATAGCGCGCAGGACTCGTAATTCTGTGGCGCGGGTTCGATTCCTGCACGAGGCAGAAACAAATGGGCAAAGTTTCTTTCACCCTGAATGCCCCTGTTACCTAGCAGTAAATAGGTACCTGAGAGTTAGTCAGCTGTCACGGGCTGCTTCCTGGGGGTGGAGGACTGGTCGAGGACCGGGCCGCGGGGACACTAAAGCCCCGAAATCATCTCAAGATAACCTCAAGATAACCACAAGTCTCATTGACAGTGTTTTGTGGCTGTTTTGTTTTATAAAGTTTTCTAAGCTTCCTTACTAGGTCTTGTTTAAATTACCATATTATCTGTCTATTTGATACATGCCATCATCTAGATTTATACAGGTACTATATTTGATTAAGCATGAGTCTACATTTAACCTTTCAATTTAAAATAAGATGGCAAATATATTTGTTTGGAATTAGGCCAGTCAATATTATGATTATTGCATTTTTAATGAACAAATATGGCTCTTGATTCAGATTTTGCTCCAACATTGTATTTATGCTGATAAATTCTTCTACTCAAAGATTTGCCTGATTGATCAAAGTACATTTTATTACAAATTTCACAAGGGATGTAAATATATAATACCATTATTTTTCTTGGCTACGGCTGTGATTGAAAAGTATCTAGTCATTAATTTACCTTTATCTCAATAGTGTAGAAACTAGCGATTTTGCAATTTAAGTTATTAAATAACTTCACTTTGTGTTCTCTGCAGTACTTATTTAATTTGTCATGTGAATGTATACTGGTAATTCATATATATACTGTACAAGAGGATTGAAAATATTTCAAGCTGGGTATAAAGCATTTTATTTTCCTTAAGGTTGCTTTGGCTGCAGCCCTGGGTGCTGGGATGGTAGTGGGAGCAGGTACAGCATACCTCGTCACCCGCATCAATGAGCACACTCGTCTCACGCAACAAATTTCCAGTCTCCATGCCACTATCTTAGAAGTAAAAAGGGATATTGCTTCATTAGAAACAGGTAATTTGAAAACTTACAACTCAATTACATAGTATGAATGCAGTGAATTCATTATTATCTAACCTCATCAGTCTGTTAAATTAGATTATCATGTTGATTCATCCAGATGAATGTAGCTTTCAGAAAATACAGTACCAATAATACTTTTGCCATCATTTGGTACCAATTGGCTAAATTTGGGGCTCCAGCTTGTGATTTATCTTGATCTCAATGTTCATGGGATATATGAAAATAAGTTCAACTCATCACTAGTATACAATATTAAACAAAAAATCTATTATGTCTTTAAAACATTATTCCATTTTGAAACTATAAAATTTAAGGGGTGGTTTCATCATTTAGAAAATGTACTGTAGCCATTATTTCAAGTGCCTTATGAATTTTAATTGAGGTCAGTCACCCCGATATACCTCAACACCTGCTGTGCTCTGGCTATTGACTGGTCTTCTTACAGACAAGTAGTTTGGCTTTCCTTAGGATTCAGTCCAGTGCAGGGGCCTGGCTCTAAGTTTCAACTAACTTCCCACCCTTTTGATAGGTTAAAACAGAAATTTAAAAGGTCTTTGTTCCAATCGGGCAAGAAAATCATCCAGTGTGAAACCTGACCAGTGTCCTGTGAATGTTGCACAAGGTGTAGGGAGCTATGAAGGCACCTTCCTAAAAGGGGTGCTTCATTACACAGTGCTATAGTTTTGTGGAAGCTGTTAAAAATGTAAATGGCATATATGATATTAAATTATAGATTTATGATAACATAATAATGTTGTTATACAGTAGAATTGGTTTACATTATTCTAAATGAATTTGAGATAATTTTATTAACTTTTGTAATTAAATATATTAATCAAAATATTTAATCTAATTACTAATAGCCTATGTAATTCCTTCAGAATTTGATAAAGCTTACAGTTGCACCGAATTTTCTTCACCTCGATCTTCTTCATTCCGAAAGAAAACTGTAAGTTTCAGCAGTACGACCACCTCCAGCAGCTATAAAACAGCTCACGAGTATGACACGGACAATAGCAAGGCTACTGACACAGATTACTACTCTCCTGATGAGGATGAAGATGAATTCTTTGACCTGACACCAGAAGATGGGTTAGTATTCACTTTTGTGAAAATAGCATTAAATATATACAGTACTAGTATCAATTAATAATTATTACTTTAAAAATTATGGTTAGTAATTTATATATTGTATGAGCATGATTTCAATTTTACAAAATAAGCATTTTTGTTTCTTAAATATAATCTCTAAAATCATCCTGCATATTGTGCCTCTAAGGTTAGAGATAAATGAAGAGAATAATTATATATGCATCAGTTGGCTTCACCAAGACAGATGTTGGTGGGCAGTCTGTCATTAAAGTCAGTCATTCAAATCAGGCAGACTTCAGTCAATCAGATGGTTAGACATATATTCTAAGGCAGTCATATACTTATACTGTATTTACTCTTATTTTTAAGTAATAATCAACATCATCATCAATTGTATCCCTCTCTCACGGAGTGAGGAGTCACTCAGAAAAGATAGAAATTCCTGACAACTGTGACATTTTCAGAGATGAAGGAATCATTTTTGGAGGAAATGGCACTAATGAAAGGGAACAACTCGAATCTTTGTCAACAGAAGATAATCGTCTGTGCCATCTCCTTGAGCAGGTAGATGCACTTAGTGATGGCACAGGAGATGATCAAACACAAGCCTTTAACTTGCTGAAAAGTGAGGAAGAATTAGTAAGTATCAAGATCCTCATTACTCTTATTATTTTTTATCAATATTAATATTTTGCTGTGTGTTAAATTTTGAAACGTAAACTGCATGTACAGTATTAGTGTATGTGTATATTTTAGCATTATACAATGATGATACATGGTCAGTCTTGTTTAAGGGACTATTGTGTGCCACTTCTACACACGGTAAAAATTGAGACTAACACAGTTATTGGTTCTAGTCTCTCCGCCAATTTATACATCTGTAGTTTTTTGGTCCTTTTGCTGTTTGTGTAGGTAGCAGAGTCCCCAGACAATATATTTTAAGTGGCCCATTACTCACACACGCATGCGTTAACACAAGCACAGACAGACAGACAAACCTCTGCCCCCCACCCACCGCCATGCATGCACAGACTGGGAAAACGGGACACCACTTGCACAGGTCTCATCCTGTAGTGGGACGTAGGTAATTACACATACACGGATGGATGAACAGTTATGATTTATATATTATTAATAAAGCAGTCATCATTTAGTTTTTTTATCGTTATCAGCTAATGGTTACTATGATTGACAAGAAGTTATAAATATCTGGTAAGTATCTTACTGTAATATGTTGTAATTTATAAAATGTTGTTAATGCTTTTATTATAGGCTACAAATATTTATGGTATGATTTATATTCATAAACTTAATAGGATTTTACTATCATAAAATATTATTGATCATAAAAGGTTTGAGAAGTTTCTTAAAATATATTCACTTATGTGTTTCAGTACCTGGATAATGCAGAATTCCTGTGGAGACTCGCTAAAGCAACAAAAAATCAGGCCATTATTCAAGAAAAATTTGGGAATGAGAAGGCTAAGGAAAACTTAATATTTGATGGTAATAAGAAACTTTTGATTCTTTCGTATTCCGAAGCTTAATTAACTTGATTTGTGTACTGTACATGGTATTTACATGTGCAATAGTACAGAAATAACTCTGCTCTGCCTCTTTAGGTCTTGTATCTGGCACAAACTATTAGTTTCCTATGATATTGTCAGTCCTGTATCTGGCAAAACTATTAGTTTCCTATGATCTTGTCTTATTTACTACACTCGCTCATCTGGAATCCAATCTTGGTATATTCAAACTGAGCAACTAATCTTTTTCTGTGCTGGCCTCCTTAAGTAGCACCCCAGGGCCAACCTCTTTTGTTAGTCAAAGATCAACCCAAAAAACAAAGTGAACTACTCAGAAACTGGAATGGCGAAGGAAAACCATCAACCATGAGAAAAGAGCAAAACATTCAAACAACTCGGTCGATAGTTGGAGACAACGGCTTCACCTGTTCCAACTCTCCTGGCCCCTCCTACTGTGCTCTGGCACACCAGGTATAAATGGCTAGGAGGCAGGGCATAGTGAGTTAGATCTCACTCTCCCATAGTCATTTGATAGATAAGTGCAGTTCTAGGCCACCCACAGAAAACAAGTCAAATGCCACTGACTATATTGTACTATTTTTTTGTATAGTTTAAGTGCAGTCAGTACTGTATAAAAATATAATTATTTATTTTTTAGTAATATTTACTACTAAGGCAAAAAGTATAGAATAACTCTTGAAAGAAATATGGTTGATGAAGACCAAACCACACATCAGAAATGAGAAACAACGATGTTTTGGTCCATCCTAGACCATTATTAAGTCGTGTGTAAAACCTCGTTGTTTGAAACGTCTTCTGAAGTGTGGGGTTGGTCATCATATCTTCAGCCACATTGTTGCGACTCATCGTCTGCATGTGGTTGATGAATATTAGTGATACCGAGCTGATCCAGGTTTTACGTGCAGCCTTTTAAATAATGTTCCAGTAGCAAAATAATTCTGGATTTTTAATTAAGGCTGAATTTATATTAAGGTACATATTGTGTATCTAGCTTTACATCTATCTTTATACTGTATCTATATCTATCTATGCCTTTCTTCCATCTGCCCGTATACATTACATTGAAACTTACATTCTGCTCCTGTACTTCTTACCAGCCTACAATTATGCAGCAAAAGCACTTGAGCTGGATGAGAATAATGCTGAAATTCACAAGTGGTATGCAATACTTGCTGGTGCTCGTGGAGAATACTTAGGTATAACAGAACGTGTTAAAAGTGGCAACATCTTCAAAAACCACATTGATCGTGCACTGGAGCTTAAACCTAAAGACTCTACTTTACACCATCTGCTTGGACGTTTTTGTTTTGAGGTAATTATGCATTGCTGCTGTTACTCTCACACCTAATTTAATAAATTAACTTGAGTTAGGAAATAATATTTGCCAGCTCTATGCAAAAGATTGTAATTAATTTATGTTTAATATAAGAATACTTAAATGGGATGAAGAACTTGATTTGATTTACACAGGCTCATATGATAAGAGGAATATTATAAACTGCTTAACAAAGACTTTGCACAAATTCCTAACCTACTTCACATGTCTGTTAATTTATAGGTGTCACAACTGTCGTGGCTCGAGAGAAAAGCAGCAACGGCACTGTTCGGTGAAGTCCCATCATCTACCTATGAAGAAGCGCTTCGCCACTTTTTAGCAGCCGAGGAATTAAAATCATCCGGATGGAAAGAGAATCGTCTCTTTGTTGCCAAATGCCACATTCAAATGAGCAATTATTCAGCTGCAAGTACTTGGCTAGAACGAGCATCCAAAGCACCTGTTGTAACTCCTGATGTAAGTTCAGTCTTTTTAAATTTATTAATGATATTTTTAGTTAGTAGATTTTTTATTTTATTTCATTGAATACTCCAGTGCATTTAAATCCTGATCAGCTTATGATGTATGGTTACAAGCAATAACTGTGAGCTAAAATATAAAATGATGGAGGAATATAATAGTTGATCCTGTAGCTCCAAAACTGGTGGCTCGCAGATAGCGACGATGAGACACAACAGACGATGCACCCCCAGCTGGTCAAACTAAGCATTACAGTAATTAAAACGGGACCTCTTTGGAAGTCAACAGTCTCTTCATTTGCCAGAAAAGGAGATGGCTGCAGGCAAAGAAACAGCTCATTAAGGTCAAAGAAACAGAACTCGTGCTTCCACAGGAGAGCATGAAATATATATTTATATACAAATATACATTGTTTTCTAGATAACTATCTGAATACTGATAAATATATCCTTAATTCAAATGACATAAATAAATACAGTATTTTGATTGTCGGTGGGTGAATGTGGGTCATGGTCAGCAAGAGGCAGATGAGGAGGTGGAAGCTCACGAGTAACAGTGGGAGAGCAAGATGTTTTTTCCAAAGATGACAGCCAATTGTTAAAAGTCATCTGTTAGCCTAGAGGTATTGGAAGTCAAGTTGACAAAGATAACTCACAGGCGAAGCACATGCCATATGAAATGTAGACCAGGTCCCTTGGTACCATTAACTGATATGTGGAGATGTTAATACAGTATCTCCACAAATTTATAGAAAATTAGACACTTCTACCCTTTCATCATTCGTTTTGTACCATGTATACTTATGTAGATCACTATGCTTGAAATAGTTATTAAGTAGGTTTGTACGGAAAATGAAAGGTAAGTGCAGGAGTTAAAATGATGGATAGACAACTTCATGGAAAGGGAATGGGGCTTTTCTATGGGAGATAATGTTTAGATACAGCTGCCTGGAGGCTCTTCCATGAACAAGGCATTGGAGATAGCAGAGAATTTATCCAACATTCATGTGATTTTTTGGTGTCAGTTTCATTGCCTATACCTTGCCTTTACCTTATATTTTTTTAACCAAGTATTTTCTTGCTCCCAGGATGAGATTGTACAGAATGAAGTTTGGGTGCTGCAGCAGAAATATTCATGAAAGAAATCAGCTGAAGAAAGAAATATGCTGTGCAAAGTATTTATTTGGATTTTTCACATATATATTGTTCCATTGATATTTGATACTATGCAAGAAGGCATTCCTGGAGACCCTATACATTATATTGCATAACCTGTTATGGATAAAATATAATTTTATAACAAAAGAATTTTGTTATAAACAACATTTTACATGGAATAATGAATTAGGGTGTTGTTCTCTAATTATTACAAAGTAACATAACTTGTGCTGTGATTGGCTGTTGGTATAGCTTTTTGTTATCTTTGTTATTATTGACTAACAGTTTCAGAGTTACAGATTATACGTCCATCACCTACACATTAAATACCAGTGATTCTGTCTGCTAATCTTTCCCAAAAACTTTACTTCTGGGGGAGTCCCATGTAGCTCCCTGAAGCTAAAATGCTATTTGCTGAGACAGCTCATCCTCCTACAGTATTTAGATGGCACTTATACAGTAGTACGATGTGGCCCATCATACATATATTGATGTAATGGACAATGAGAAAGAAGAATTTGGTATTACTGAATTTACACAAACCAGAAAAAGTTTTGCATCAATGTTGTTAACTAAACATAACCATCTTAGTCCTAATACATGCTATCTAAGGTCTAACATAGTACTGTACATATATGTACTCTGTTAGGTCTAGGAATATTTAAGTTTGGTTTTTGGTTTTATTTTTTCTGGACTCTTTTAAAGTGAATAATATCAAATTCTACTATCTAATTGTCCAATATGTTAATATATGTATGATGGTCCACATAGTTACAAAAAGTGCTGTCTAAACAAGAGGATGGGTTGGCTGAGATGGTTACCATCTACTTGGTTATGTCAGTCATAAAGTTCTAGAGGCCTACTGGGGACTGGAGCCAGAATCCGGGCCCCTCCCTCACAAAGGCACAGAGGACTAATGACACTTATTTTTGCCACCACACTGGGGAAGACATCCTGAAAATCGGTGAACCAAAACAAACCACTGCTGGATTCAAAAGAGAACGAAACCTCAAAACCAGCTGACACCCCCCCCCCCACCCCAACTATGCAAACAAATTATCAAAATCTATCAGAACCACTCCAAGCTTGTTTGCCCCACTCTTTTGAGGGAAAGAGAGAGGCAGCCCACTGCCAGCAAGTGTCCCAAGCCTCGGCTCTCTTGTGTGGCCTTGGGTTGCTCTCTCAGTCAGGAGTCTCATTCTTATCCTACTGTGCTCCCTCCTCCCTGGTATGTTCACACGTTTTCTTCCTTTTCTGTGGGTAGTTAGCTAAAGGGAGCCACAAGGAACTCCCATCAGAAAATAGTTTAAGGTTTTAATAGGACTGAAGGTTTCATCTCATTTTGAATCCAGCAGTGGTTTGTTTTGGCTCTCAAATTTTCTGGATGCTTTTCCTGGTGTGGGGGCAAAAATAAATGTCACCGCTCCCTGCACCTCCATGAAGGGGGCGGGATTCTGAATCTAGTGCTCAGTAGGCCTCTATTGCTGGTATAACTCAGTAGATGGGAACCATCTCAGCATATATTACAGGGAGCCACCAGCATTCACCCAGAAATTCACATTTCATTACATTTGATGCTGGTTTTTTCATGCTTTTTTCACTCTTCATAACTCCAAAAAAATTTACTATAAGCAAATAGAGAGAGAGTGGGCTGGAACAGAGGGTAATATGTGTATGTATGTAGTTGGGCTTTAATATTGGGTGAGTTAAAGCTCATGAATGTTGTAAATTTGTTAGTTCCTCATTTTTATTAACTATTATCTTGCCCATTGTATTCTTTATTATCTAATCGATGATTATTCCCTTAAAAATATTTTTAAGATTTCTAAATACTGTACAATAATATGAATGGAAGGAGGGAGGATTCCCTCCATCCACCTTCATGTACTTTAAACTATTCGTATACTCAGAAATCAGTTTTTCTTCTAAGCTATAAATTTGTTAAGAGATAGTTTAAATAAACATGCAGGATAATGAAATTTAATAAAAACTTGGAAGAAGAGAGAGACTAATGCAGCTAAAACATTACGATGCTACAAATGTAATAAAGCCATACTCTGCCTGTGGTCGTATTGAAATTATAATACACACAGTTTTTCCTTCTTTTAATAATTAAATATCTTGCATATTTGATTTAGTATTTAATAAAGTTTTAATCTGTAAGAGCAGTGTCTATTGTTCAGTACTATAGTATACTATAATATAATATATTGTGCTGTGAGGCAAATTGAGCAAATGAACTTATCGACCAACCCTATATTTATCTCAATATCATTCTTGGGCTGCATTTTATAAATATGTGGTCTTTCAAGGGAGAAGTCCTTTCTGATATATATATATATATATATATATATATATATATATATATATATATATATATATATATATATATATATATATATATATATATATATATATATATATATATATATATATATATACACAGTGGCACCTCAATTAACGAGTTTAATCCATTCCGGCACCGAGCTCGTCATGTGGAAAGCTCGTCTTGCAAAACAACAACAAAACTGTCGTAAAAGGTGTCCGAGAACCAGCAGAAACGCTCGTTGATCGAGGAAAGCTCGTTAGTAGAGAGAAATGTTCTGAGAGTGGCTTGTTCGTTACTTGAAATGCTCGTAGATAGAGCCGCTCGTTAATCGAGGTGCCATTGTATATATATATATATATATATATATATATATATATATATATATATATATATATATATATATATATATATATATTGTATTTAATTATTTATCTTAAAGCTATCTTATCTTAATCTTAATCTATCTTAGTCTATAGATTAAAGGTAATCTTAATCTATCTTATCTTAAAGGTATCTTATCTTATATATATATATATATATATATATATATATATATATATATATATATATATATATATATATATATACTGTATATATATATATATATATATATATATATATATATATATATATATATATATATATATATATATATATATAATTAAATTTAAACACAACAGATTTTAATTGTAATGTTCTCTATATGCAGAACATTTCAGGTAAGGCTATGTCTATCAGTTATAAAGATAATAATTATGTTATGGGGCCATAAATTAAAAAGTAACTATAATAATAATAATAACGATTATGAATTTGTTGTATAAAAAATTTAGTACTGAAGAATTCATTATGATGAATAAATAACATAAGACAATCTCTAAATAACGGAGCAGTGGGTAATCTTTTTATCTGCCAGGCAGCTTCCGGTAATGTGACTATGCATGAATATCTACCAGCCTGCCTCTACTGCTAAGTGAGTTCAGTGCCTGCCAAATGCAGCAGTTAGCCGAGCAGTATTATACATCTATCTTATTTTTTTTCCTGTTGATGATTGATTCAGATTAATCCACCCAAAAGATGCCACGGACATGAATAGCCCGTAAGTGGATGCTCTTTGGAGCCACTACCTGTATCAATAGCTGAAACTGGAGATCTGTGGATGTATGGGGTCCTCATGATCGCTCGCAGTTTATTTATGGCCTTTTTCCTGTTGAGTTTTGTATGTTTTGTATTATTTGCATTCCTTTATTTTCTTTCTAATTAAATTTGTTTGGGTTGGTTGATTTATATCAACATGGCAAACATGAAATGCATGTCATATGGCAGCTCTGGTTATTTTATTTATAATTTAATATTTGTTTGCAAGATATAGAGCTAAAGCCATTGTGTATGTCTGTCTGTTACATAATATTTTCTAAAGCCAGCAGGATGGTGTATAACACTTGTTTACACCTGGTTTAGATTTCAACCAGGCTGAAAGGAAGATGTGTTAGTACTGTTAGCAAGATAGATAAGAAATGAAGATATAATGAAAAGATGTAAAGCACAAAAATTTGTGAATCCTAAGACAGAGGAGTATTTATTTTGTTGTGTCATACTATATAATTTAATTTATTTTGCAATGAGCATTATCTGTATACAAAGTGCCAGATTTTCATAAAGCTGTAATAAATAGAATGAGGAATTGAGGAGGGTAGACTGGGTAAACCTGACCACAGTAGGGGGCTGTCTAAGGGAGGGAACGTGACCCTGATAATAGGTGAGCTGACACTGGATCACATTGTGTACAGATAAATATGACAGCACATTTAAAATATTCTAATTACACCATAAAAATATAGTACGTATTGTACAGAAATACAGTATATGGAATAATAATTACTAAAGATGTGTAACCATGGGACTAAAGAACATTATTAGAAAATTAAAAAGATATGTATTAACTAATTAAGGATGGGTAAGTTAATCTACAACAATTTATCAAACTAGCAAGAGATATGAAAAATAATAAGGAAAACCAAACTAAATTTAGAAGACCAGTGTGCAGTGGAGGCAGACAATGCCTCAAGGGTTCTTTCAAGACCTATCAACAAAGATTAAGGAGAATGCTGAGCCATGTTACATGAGATAGGCCAAGTAACTGATAATGATAAAGAAATAGGTGGTATTCTACATATGTGCTTTGTATCATACACTAGAGAGGAACCTCATATTTTACTTACAGTTGAATTAATCTATAGAGAGGTGTTGATGAGTGAGGACTTGCTCAGAAATTACCCAAAAAAATAAAGTTACAAGGTAAGTTATAAAATGTTTCTCAGATGGCATAATTTTTTAATTATGAATGATGATAATAATGTAATAACAAGATTCTTACAAATATGTTTGTATAAAAAATGTCAAATTAGATGGTTGCAATAGTCTAGTTTTTATGATAATACTATTAGAATGAAATTACTTACTTATTCCATAAGATTTAATACCAATAGTTCAAATTGTTGATTAAAACATAATACAGAAAAACAATAATATATGAAGTTTAGATTGTTATTGAGTATGCAATAGTTTGTAAATAGAGAAATCTTCATATGACTGCATTACTTTGTTAAATACGGTAGTCACAAATTTGCACATAATTGCAAGTATAAGTCTGTTACAAATTGTACAACACTGCACATTTTTAATTGTCATACAAGCAACACAATATAGGTAAATACTGGACATAGTAACAGATAAGCGGTGTCGTTAATTTAATTTTAAAGGAGACGTCTTCTGTTGCTATTTTCATACTTCATTGCTAGTACAAGTCATTCCTGAAAGCAAGGTTACAATGTAATGGTTTCTTTTAAAATTTATAAATATCCCGTATGTATCAAATGAAACTGGGCAAAGTATTATAATACTGTATACAGTAATCAGCAACTTGGAAAATATGCATTATAAATTTACAGAAAGGTAAACTGGTATTTTTTAACATTTAAATATATTAGGTATTATACAGAATTTGGTTTTATTTGGTAGACTGTTCCATACTTTAGGTTCTTGACTTACATGGAATTTATACATAGATTGAAATTTATATGTAAAACAACACAAGCAAGAACACAATAAGACCACTTGTCTGCATCCCAAGTCAAGCAAAGTACAATATTGACGAACTGTATTAGCAAAATTAATACTCTTCATTTTGTGGAAATTTGGAAAGCAATTTATTTTACACAAGGCTATTGAACACCAACATTAGAAAGAAAAGTATAAGTCATGGGTTGAAGTGTGCAAATTGGTACAGGTTTTTTCACACATTTTTACATGCTGGGAATTACATTCTTGAATTATGGCACCTCTCAAACATTTTGGGATACCTGCTACACCTGTAGAAGAAACAAAATGTGATGTTTATATTGTTTACATTACTTGTGAGTGTAAAAATTGTACCTTACGTACAGCAGGGCTTTACGTAACACAAGATGTGTCTTGAGAAAGCAATGTAAACACTGGATGCTCACCAGTTCAGCCTTCGCTAACTCCAATATCCAGTAACTAGACCAAAAATCATGTCTGAGTCATTGTCATTTTTCTTAGGGCTGTGTTTAAATTTTGGGACTTGGTGGTAGAGTTACTTTTTAATGCTTTACAAATACAATATTCTTAAAAACATTGTTTTAATGTGTTAATAACAAATGATTTGTGTGTGAAATTGTAATTGACAATTTATTTGTTAGAATGTATGAATGTTTGTGTGTAATTATCTTAGTTACAGGATGAGAGCTATGTTTGTGTTTATGTATAAGTATGCATGTGTGTGTGTGAATTGTTAGTGACTGTTATTGTGAGAATGCTAGTGTCAATGTGAGTGAATGTATGCATATGAATGTGTTAATATGTAATATATGCAAAAGTGAGTGTGTGTTTAAAAGGTGTATATGTGTTCTCAAGTCAGGGTTTTAAGAGAAGATAGTATAAGAAATTTAATTAATTTTGTCTGCACAAAGGGGAAGCAGGTACCTTGCATATACTTTCTTAAGTCCCCTCTGCACAAATGAAAAGCTATGAAGCTATTCAGGCCACCATGTAGGCCCATCACTGAAATTTACAGTGTTCCATAATACGGTGTATTACAGCTGGTGTTTCAATGCCTGACAGCTGGTGTTCCGTCGCCAGGCAACTTGTGTTCCAACTCCAGGCAGCTGGTGTTCCGATGCCAGGCAACTGGTGTTCCGATGCCAGGCAACTGGTGTTCCAATGCCAGGCAGCTGGTGTTCCGATGCCAGGCAGCTGGTGTTCTGATGCCAGGCAGCTGGTGTTCCGATGCCAGGCAACTGGTGTTCCGATGCCAGGCAACTGGTGTTCTGACACCAGGCAACCAGATCTCCAACACCAGATATCTTGGTGTTCCTACACCAGCTAACACTTAACATTTATTCATCACCTGAGATTATTTGTTGATGTATATAGCAATGGTCTCTGAGCCGGAGTTTGGTTGTAGTTTTACAACATTTAATGGTCCTTTGCTCCAGAAGAAGGCGGAGTCCATTTCCACTCTCCCTCACTCACTACACAATAGTCCTGATGGCTGCTCGATCTATCTAATAAAATATCACAGAAAATAGCCTTGACACTCGCGAATATTTAATTTTCACAAAACACAAAACACCACATGTAATCGTGAACCTTTGAGATTCAGAACCGAAAACAATATTTAACACATGTACTTGACCTTTGTTTGCATGATTTAATTTCTATTAAATTTTCTCTAATATGCTGTTTGTTTCACTAGGGCCTCAACCAGGAAGCCTGGTCAAGGACCGGGCCGCAGGGACGCTAAGCCCTGAAACCATCTCAAGGTAACCTCAAGGTAAGGGGTAAGAAACATCCATCAGCCAACAGTTGGGTGGTCGGCTGCTACTGAAAGTTGTAAATGGTGACTAATGTCAGGGAAACATAATTGCAATTTGTCTACGAATAATACTTAAATAATGGTTAAATGTATAACTATATAAGAAATGTTATATAATTAGTGCTGGTCGCATTAATAGAGTGGCCACAATATCCAAGATTAACATTAGATGCATGTTGAATAACTATTGAATTACCTTAATGCTTGGATATTGTGCCCACTGGGTAGAGTCCCTTGCTGATAACAAATTCTAACAAATTCTAAACTTTTACTTTTCCCATGTTCCTATTTAAAGTGGAGCACATTTTGTTTATCTCAGAATTTGTATATGGAGCTTACCTATACAAATAAACAATTTTTTTATTATTCAATGAAGCCAATAAATCCACCAAGCAGCAGGCCATTATTTTAGATACAAAGTTGAAATCAGATATGAACCTAAAATTAATCTAATTTAATACGAAGAGACCTTAACAGGTCTTAGCAGCTGTTCCTTTGTGTGGCCGAGGTGATAGGCGACCAGCCTGAGGGCCTCCTGCTGCCTCCATGACCAAGTTGACTAATGACGTATGACACTAGTCCATGTCAACGGACTGACCCATGCTCTCTGAGCGGAAGGCCTCCACCTGGGCCTGACTGTCGGCCCGCATCATCCGGCGGAGGTCAGGCTGTGAAGAAGACACATTAGAACAAGCTAGTGTAGAAAATATTAGAAGTATGAATCCCTATTGGTTACTTATTAATCAGTAAATTGATCTATGTAGCACTGTTTTACTTTAAAAGATATACTTTGGTGAGGTATCTTATCGGCAGTTAGCATTTACTCCTCAACTTTTCCTAACAGGTACGTACATGTGAGGAAGTCAGACAGTGGTGACCTGCCTGTTCGTTTATGAAAATATCAAGAAGTGTGGAGGGAGGTGACCTACCTTGAGGTGCATTAGGAGGAATGTGACCTACCTTGGGGTGCATGAGCACGAATGGAAGCTCAGCAGTGACCTCGCCTCCCATGGCTCCCAGGTATAACTTGACCTTCACAATGTAAGATATGACCATACCAAACATGTCCCGGGACTCAGGGTTGGCTAGCCTGCAGGGACAAGATGGGTTAGAAACTGTGTGTCAAATGCAGTATGACTGGGCGTGCTGCAAAATGGGTCCTTGAAATAAAATCTGATTAAAAGGCATATACTGTAGAAGATAAAATGAAATTGGGTTAAAGAAATGTCATACAATATTTAGGTAAACCTCAAATTCTGGATTTCTTTTTTTATGCTTGCATTGAAATGAATGTCGTGATAGACAAGTAATAATAATAATTCATTATGTCAGGGATAAGCAGCCTGTGTACATATCTACGTTTACATCGACGTCCCCTCCCCCCCAGAAGATGTTACAGAATATAAGACAGAATTAACAATGTACAATAATATTATAAAGGGGTAGAAAAAACAAGTAGCACCAGAAATCTATAAAAAAAATATTCATGATATCGCTAACACAGTGGTTGAAGGACTCTTAACATGTACAATGTAACTAAAGAGAATACGAGAATACTGGGATATAGAGCTATGAACAAAGGAGAGTGAGAGCTCACAGCGTGGAGGAGGCGAGGTTGGTGTGGATGTTCTTGAGGTGGCCGTCGAGGGCGACGCCTCTACGGTCCATATTGTTGCTGAGTGTGGGCGTCAGGTAGAGCACCTTCTGCAGGGACGAGCCAGAGTTCACGGGGCACCCCTCGCTGTCAACCATAAGAACTTGATGAGCAAATGCTGCTCACGTGGAAGCATAGACATACTCGATGCATATTCCGTTCAATTAAATTATATTTTGTTAAGACTTGTACAGAATGAAATATGAAATGTTCAAAAAGCTTAAGAAGTCCCATTTTGTATTTTGGTAATGGGTAATATAGTGATATGAAAGCAGCGTAACTGACTTGGTCTCCATGCTGGCGACGGTGCTGCGGTACTGGCCGCCGGAGAAGAGACAGATGTCGACAGACTGCTGGACAGCGGCCTTGATCTTCTTCACTGTCTTGTTGCTGTGATTCTTCACTATTATATTAACTGCAATTTTATCGTTGTGGTAATAGAGCTGCTTGTCGAGCGTCACCTCCAGCTCCAGCTCTCCAGGGCTCATTAAGAAGTCCTTCCTGACGATGGTACAGGGCTGCCTTCCGCTCTTGCTGGGGGCGAACTGGATGCGTCGGATGTTGAGTTGAATGGTGGACCTGGTGAGGCCATTACAACTCTCAGTCAACCATCAATTATTCTCCTCGTAACATTTACATTTTATAGTTTCTTAGACTGGATAAAAATATGCTATATTGCCTAATTAGTCTTTGTTTAAACAGGATTTTTTTTTAGCTCAGATGAAAGCTCCCTGCGAGTTACATTTCAGTTTTTTGTATTAAGTAATCTATAGACTTAAAAGTAAATTGGATGTTATTGCAGCCATATTACATTATAAACAAATGCTGGCGGTTATTATAAATGTCTAAAGGATTGCGGAATATGGGGTCGAAATAACTTAAATCTAATTAAAGAATCAAATATTGCCAAATAATTTGGCATATGAGGCTGCAGTTGCCAAGAAGCATGGATCAAAGAGTAGTCATGTTTGTTGACTCTTGAGCGTTACTCACCGCTTGTGGCTGCGGTCTTCCTCGGTGTCTCCCACGAAAACCTTGATGTAGTACTCAACACCACAGGGGCGGCCCTCGTCGTCCTGCCCTGGCTGGATGGTGACGGAGGGCGGGGCGTTCTCCGGCATCTTGAACGTGAACGGGTAGGAGTTGGCGCCAAGCTTCTTCATGAGCCGTTCTTGCAGCTTGGTGGGTTCAACAGCCTTCGGAGGGTAAATCTGTTCGGAGGCGAGGTAGAGGTCTTTCTGAAAGTTGAGGCCCATGACTTCGTCTTCCTCCCGGCCGTACCTGAAGCTACACACCAGCTGGCCGTATACCTTGCGGCCCTGCAGGTAGGCGGTGTCCACCACCAGCACGCCATCTGACAACCAGTAAATTGTTAACCTAGTACTTAGACCCGAGGTAAAAATGGCATTTATAGTAAGGCTTTAAATGACAATGTTTTCCTGGAGACATATTTCCAGCTTCACTACAAAGAAGGAGTGCCTTCTATTGATAATTACTTACAAAGAAGGAGGGAGAGAACTGTGAGACTAGGCTACTGAGTGATGCCAGCTCCGTCTCGAGGGTCATAATGTCAACAATTATTTACTAAACTGCCCGAACCTAACCGATGGACCCACGCATAGAAATCGTTGTTGTCTGTGAGCCTAATCATATTTTATTTTTGAATTTTGACGTCAAAAAGCGATGTATTCGAGAGGACAGGCTCTACCACTACCACATGTTGAAGCCTAACGAAACAGACGCCTCGATTCGAGATTTTTTTTTGTATTAAAACAAAATTATTTTCTAAATAATTTGTGCATCTCTAACGGTAAAATGTTTTCTCATTAGTTTGACAATACGTACGTCATAAGATCATAATAAAGTTTCTCTGCGGTAGAGAAGATGAAGCTTCAGAAGATGAGTTTGTGCCTAGCAAAAGTAAGTACGAGGCTGCTATATTCTGAAAGTTGTTCTCAGTAGGTGAAGAAACGACCTGCTACACCGATAGTGATGTAGTATATTTAGTGGGCTGATAATATCAAATTCCATTGCATAGTCTGTCAAATACATTAAGACACTTCCCAACAGTTGATATACTTTAACCAAATAAAAAAACTTTATTTTTCAAAGCCATGAGTACTACCCACATCATGCAAATACTGTGTATTTTTTAAATATGAAACGTGTTCAGTAAATGCTTAAAAATTTCATGAAAATTGTAGATGTAAACATTATGTAACATACAGTAAAGCAGACAATAACAATAAATAAACAAATACGTACAATTCACTCTCAAAAGAGGATGGAAGCAGTACCAAACACCCTCATTATTCTGATGTACAAAACGAAGTACGAGGTGAAGTGGATGAGCGGAGAAGAATAGGACAAGGACAGAGGATGAACTGTAGATGTGATAAAATTACCGAGTTGCCAGGTTTACTCACCAACGGGGTCGACAGCGGAGACATGATCGACGAAGTCTCTGCGGCCAAGGTAGATGGTCAATTTGCCGTTGGGCGCCGGTTTTTTGAACACCTTGAACTGTACCACCATCTTGGCTGTCGCTTGTATGTCACTTATCTGTCTTGACTAGCTTGGCTGCTGCTGGGAGAGGTTGAGGTCGGTGGATGTGGCAGGGTCGTCTCTCGGGTTATATAGTGGCAGAAGAGACTAATAGGATGACGGGTGACGCAGCACTGCAGGGGTCAGCAGTGGATGCCACGCGGAAGAGGCTAAAGAAGCCACTATAGTGAGGCGCCAGGTACCGCCCTGAGCTCCCTCCTCTCCCATCATATTTTATTTCTCTAAACGCTTCACAATCTAGAAATGTATATATGTTTATCAATCAGAATGTTTGGTAACATGATGATTGTTTGTGATGTGTGTGTGTGATAGAATATCACACAATAGAGATTGTGATATATATATTAAACAGGTTGTACTGAACGGGGTGAGAATAGCTTGAGTTACCTCATTCCTATGTATTTATACCTCAATAAACTTATTTCAGTGTCAACTTCAATTTCTTCACTATCTTTTTATGGCGTACACATAAAATTATGTGTAAATTCTCTGGATCTGTCTGTATTTAACCCCTTCGTTACTCGTCAAAATTTTCCTTCCTTTTCCATCACAATGATCTAACATGCCTTCAGCTCTTCTGTCCCTCGGACCTAATCCCTGCATCATACAAACACGAATTATAAATTAAACGCATACTCTATCTGTACTTAGTCCTATGGAGGTCCCACCAGGCTAGCTACGGACCTTTCCTAGGATGCAGTGTATAACATCTAACTCCCGGGTATGAACATATTTACTGGTTGAACACTGGCATTAGGTAAACAGAAACGTGCCCAATCGTTTCGACCCACCTAGGGACTAAACCCGGGTCCCTTGGTTGTGAGCCGAGACAGTGGAGAAGCTGTACAAATGTGGCTACTGTGCCTTCCATCCACACCCTCTCGCCCTCACACAAGACACTAATCTTCTCCGGCTGGCACTGGCACCGAGTGATCGTGCGTCAGGACTGTGGTTGCTGGAAGCCACATGGGTGCTCTCATGTGACCAAACGCAGTTAAGCGAGCAGAACGGGCATAGTAAATTATAGGGTTGAGTACCACTTCTAATGAAGCTGTTCATAATATTGGAATTTGCTCAAATGTATTACACTTCACCACTTTGTTTCACTCCCCGAAGTCGCTGATATGCAAGTACACATATACTCCCACCGAGAAATATCACCATTACTCTCAAGTTCCTGCTCATTCGCATATAACAATATATATATAAATGAACTAATTAATACATATATTAATTCATATAATAATCTCTAATTAACGGATAAAAATATACCTTCAGTCAACACCAAAACAAATTAGCGATCTCCCAGATAGCAATATATATATATATTCTTATGAATAATTTTGACATTGCAGGAAATGCAATGATCCGCGTACCTGCCCCTTCCCCAACCCCCCCCCCCCCCCCCCCCCCCCCCCCCCCCCCCCCCCCCCCCCCCCCCCCCCCCCCCCCCCCCCCCCCCCCCCCCCCCCCCCCCCCCCCCCCCCCCCCCCGACCAACCCCTACGAACCATCACCCTTCCGTGCGATCGCTAATGACGTACAAGAACACTTGGTTGCTCTTCACTCCATGCTATTTTCTGACACACTAGTCATTCGAGAAGGCATTCGTACAGGTCGGTGTTCTAAGAAAACATACATACAGTCTACAGACAGAGCCTGTTAAGTACCATAGAAAGTAAGAACATAAGAATAAAGGTAACTGCAGAAGGCCTATTGGCCCATACGAGGTAGCTCCTATCTATAACCACCCAATCCCACTCATATACATGTCCAACCCACCAGTGATAGACAGGTAGCGACCTGTGGAGCTGTTGTTGTTTTAGATTCAGCCGCTCAGAACAAAAAGTTCCAAGTAGCACGGGCTATGGTGAACCCGTAAGTGGAGGCTCTTTGGAGCCATTATCTGTATCAATAGCTGATACTAGAGGTCGGGGCATGGTTGGGGTCTTCATGGTGGATTTCAGCCTCGGAGGGCTGGCTGTACCAGTTACGGAGCTGGTGGGGTTAGTGTTGACCTCTAGGCCTTCCGTTTTTTTCTTTGCCTGAGACTTTAGCTGAGCGTACTGTCATTGGAGTTTGGTGATGTGGCCTCCATGAGGAGGTCTTGTACCGAGTAGGTGTTGTGGAGCTGATGTTGTTTTAGATTTAGCTACTCAGAACGAAGTGTCCATGTAGCACGGACTATGGTGAGCCCGTAAAGCATGTGGATCTGAGTGGCAGCATGTATTTATAGGCAGTCAATCATGTGTGGTGAACCTGATGGTTCTACACCAGGGTATCCTGGATAATAGAGAGAGAGAGAGAAGGCTGGCTGGGTGCATCTTCTTCGATTACCAAAAACCTTCTACATGCTAATATTTGCGTAATGATAAGCTGGTGAGAAGGCTGCACCTGCTGCAGGACCACCTAAACACACTAATTAAAAATAGATTGGTTAGAAAGGCGGGGTCCAAGAGCTAATAGTTCGATTCTGCAGGCACAAATAGTAAACACTGCAGGATATGTGTTGAGAAATAGCTATTAGGATACGATACCAGTAAATGTACAGTAACGAGAATGGTGAGAGAAGTGAGACCAGAGAGACAGCTTCAGGAACCAGTACGGTGAAGAAGGTACTCGTGGACGCAACGCCACCTTTCCCATAATAACTTTGTCACTTTTCGCGAGTAATAGTAAATGTAGGGACGACCTTTAAAGTTAATCATTCGGAACATTGTACACTACTGTATGTTAGACAAGTTTTGGAAACGTGCAGCACTGAAGAAAATTGAGGAAGATCCAAAGATTTCATGTAAGTCGTGGCAAGCTACGGGAATGACCTGTAAACGAAGGTTTGGAAAGCCACCTCCTTAATAACAATTACGATAAAATTAAACATAAACAACTAGGTGAGTATACTTTCTCACTCACACTCGTGTGCGAGCATGTGTGTGTGTGTAATTACCTAAGTGTAGTTACAGGATGAGAGCTACGCTCGTGGTGTCCCGTCTTCCCAGCACTCTTTGTCATATAACGCTTTGAAACTACTGACGGTGTGTGTGTGTGTAAGCGCATGAGTGCGTGCGTGCGCCCCTAGCAGGCAGCGTGGGGTGGACGGGGGCCACAAACTAGGTTGAGCGAGGCTAAGCTCCAAGAAGCCCCATAGCTGTTGCCGCTCGAGCGCAAAAGTGTAATTTTGCCCCTCGCTTGTCTTGATTATTCCGTGTCACCTCCGCTCTAAATTTCTGTAGAAACTTTCCTCCTGTTACAAGAGTAGAAAAAACAGCTTTCAATTTATTTTATAATTGTTTCTGTAAGTTGTGAAAATTATAATATTCCGCAGCGGGTAACGAGCACCATCCAATATTCGGCCCAAGTGTCAGACGCAGGTATTTTCATTTATTTATTTATTTATATTTACAAGAGTTCTTACATTCTTGTACAGCACGCATAGCGTTTCGGACAAGTCCTTAATCCTATGTTCCCCTGAATATGACCCCGCTAAATCGTTGGTACCCATTTTACTGTTGGATAAACAGAGGCTACAGTTAAGGATTGACGCCTAGTAAATCCTCCCCGGCTAGGATACGAACCCAGGACAAAGTGCTCGCGGAACGCCAGGCGAGTGTCTTACACCACGGGGTTGGAATACAGGATCTGTGTCTACGACTATATGAGAGGTAACAGAGCTTGTAAGGTACCCATCTCATAGGCTGGTTTGTCATACAGGGACAGGTAATAAGTTAGCCATTACTGGCAAACTTTGGATGCATTATGAGTTCATTGATGGATGGCCGGTGGGTGAATGTTGGGTGGGTGACGGGGAGGATGGGGAGTGTGGAAGGGGAGGGATGGCGGGGGGGGGGGGGGAGGGTTGTTATGGAGAAGGGGTGGGGAGGGAGGGCAGTAACGAGTATATAACTCCTGGACGCTGCCTCTGGCCATTTCATTTCGTCAGCACAAGGGCTAGCAACGTTCGGTGAGTCGCCGCTCTCCGCTCTCTACTGCTAGCGGTTTTTTTTTTATTATTTATTTTTTTGCTTGTTTCATATATAGTTATTTTCTCCGCCTCTCTTTTATAATGAAATATAAAAGCTTCTGGCGATTAAGTATTTTAATATCGGTGTTTTCATAACAAGTTTCTGGCGATGCAATCGATATCAAGTCATTGTTGCTTTGCCTCGCAGAATTCTGCTCCCTGCCTACTACAGCGACTTACACTCCGTCTTGACCGTCCAGTCAAGCCACACCCAGGGCACTGCAAGACTGTCAAGTGCCAGCAAGATACGTTTAAGTCAATCAAGATGGTGGTACAGTTCAAGGTATTCAAGAAGGCGGCGCCCAACGGCAAGTTGACCATCTACCTTGGCCGCAGAGACTTCGTCGATCATGTCTCCGCTGTCGACCCCGTTGGTGAGTCCTGACCACTCTCTTACTCGACCCGTTGGTGAGTCCTGCCTAGTCTCTTACTCGACCCCTTTGGTGAGTCTTTACCACTGGTGAATTCTGTGTGGCACGAAGTCTGTTCATTCAGCATGTATTTGGTAATTCATGATGTCATAGTTTTATATCGTTTCCCTGAACTATTGCATCGAATGGCACATTATGATATCAGTAAAATCAACCCGGTAGGCATTAAACAAACAGGAGTTTTACGAAGTGTATTACTTCGTATTTGAGTTTACTTTTCCATTCTTATTAACCATCGTTATATCCACACCTGCCCAGAGCGCCAGCTCACGTCACGAACTCTATAAGGGCCCACAAAGTTGTTTTAAAATGCTGGGATTAGTTGTGTGAAGGAAATGACGAACAAAATGATGGTCGGTAATCATTGAGATACGTGATAACTGGAAGGCCGTAACTTTGTTTGCTCGTCTGCAGACGGAGTGCTGATGTTGGACGCTGACTACTTGCAAGGCCGTAAGGTGTTTGGTCAGCTGGTGTGCAGCTTCAGGTACGGCCGGGAGGATGATGAGGTGATGGGCCTCAACTTCCAAAAGGAGCTCTACCTCGCCTCTGAGCAGATCTATCCTCCAAAGGTCGACGCTGAGGTCACCAAGCTGCAAGAACGTCTCATTAAGAAGTTGGGTGGGAACACTTACCCGTTCTCCTTCCAGATGCCCCTCAACGCCCCGCCTTCCGTGACCATCCAGCCAGGGCGGGATGACGAGGGTCGTCCCTGTGGCGTCGAGTATTATATCAAGGTCTTTATCGGCGACAAGGAAGACGAACACAGCCACAAGAGGTGAGTAACGGAAGATGTAAACTTGCCAGTGCTAAACTGTAACATAATTATGGCTGATGTTAAATATACAAAATAATAGTTGGAAGTTTTACTTTATTTTACTTATTAAAAATGCCACACAAAAATATATGAAAATTCTTGCTGCAAATTTCTTGTTTCATATCCAACATACGTCCACGTGTTGCCAGATCTACGATTGTAATGAACATCCGACGTATCCAGTTCGCCCCCAGCAAGGTAGGCAAGCAGCCTTGCAGCATAGTCAGGAAGGACTTCATGCTAAGCCCCGGCGAGCTGGAGATGGAGGTGTCGCTTGATAAGCAGCTTTACTATCACTACGAGAACATCCTCGTTAACTGCGTCATCAGGAATAACAGCAACAAGACAGTGAAGAAGATCAAGGCCGCTGTCCAGCAGTCTGTCGACATCTGTCTCTTCTCCGGCGGCCAGTACCGCAGCACCGTCGCCAGCGTGGAGACTCAGTGAGTTACGCTGACATAACAGTAAAATATGCTAAGTTTGTGGTTGGTAAATAAGTTTGCTCTTGGTACTTATTATGTATCAAGGTACTGCTTCATTATTTTTATTTTTGGTGAAATGTGCAAGATTAGAGAGTATAAAAGAGCTGATATTTATAAAGGGTGAATATTTGTGTGCGTTCCGCCTGAAAGAAGGGTCTCGACCACCGGAAGTCACGGTATTCAGACAAGTGTTTAAAGTTACGAATGAGCAACACTTACAGTGTGGACACTTCTCCCACAGAGAGGGTGTCCGATCAACCCGGGGTCGGGCCTTCAGAAGCAGCTGACACTGTCGCCCACACTCAGCAACAATATGGACCGCCGAGGCGTCGCCCTCGACGGCCACCTCAAGAACATCCACACCAACCTCGCCTCCTCCACGCTGTAAGCTTTCACCCTCCTCTCAAGTTGCATGTTATACTTTATCTTATGTTCTGCATGTTTTACCCATCCCAAGTTCAAGTTCAAGTATGTTTATTGAGATAAGCAAGAAATACATCTCAAAGGGATAGAGTAGCTTAGGCTATTTCTACCCCCCCCCATTTACCCATCCCATGTTGCGTCCAGTCGTCCTAAACTATAAAATTTTATATTTTTAGTAGGCTATGCATCTTACATTCATGTAACTTCCGCGTGTTACCAGACCATTTTTGTTCCACCGAGCCTACCTCTGTTAGCCGGCATTACTGTTGCATCTCTTGACATCCCTCGTGTTCTTAAGCTCATCATATTGTTACATTATATTTTCTTGGTCGTGTGATTTGCATCGTTGTATCTTAAAAGAGGTGTTCTGCGCACCGTGGCACGCACCTGCCGCTCTCGTGGCTTGTCTTCTCTCCCTACTAATATCACCCTTAAAGTTTTTACTCTACTTAGTAGCGATATTCCGTCAGGATTTTTTCAGCTTTAAATCAAAATTGTCTTAGAAATAAAGAAATATATTGAGTTTCTAAATAATTGGTGTGAGGCTTTTTTCACAAATCACGTTACTACTCCCCCTCCCCCTGCTCACTATACCACATGACAAGTGTACGCCTGTCTTGTATTCTAACCCATCTTGTCCACGCAGGCTGTCCAACCCTGAGTCCCGGGACATGTTTGGCATGGTCATCTCCTACACGGTCAAGGTCAAGCTCTACCTGGGAGCCATGGGAGGAGAGGTCACCGCCGAGCTCCCCTTCGTGCTTATGCACCCCAAGGTAGGTCACCTTCGTCGTCCCCAAGGTAGGTCACCTTCGTCGTCCCCAAGGTAGGTCACCTTCATCTTCTGTCTCTGCCAACCTTGTCCAGCTCACGCAATATTGTATAAGTAGTGCCCATGCTTTTTCTGGTTCTTTTGTCCTTTAATAAAGTTGTTAGGTTGAGCTCCGTTAACCTTGTCATCGTTTCAAGCATGTCTTATTGTGAACCTATTGACTTTCTCAACCTTTTCGTGCTTCACAGTATTAGGTAAATGCAGATGCTGCGTATTCTAGTGCTGTAATATTGTCTTTAAAGATTTTCCAAGTTGAAAACCAGTCTTGTTTACCTGCTTCACGTTTCATACTGTTATCCTGTTTATGTGAGCTCCCGGAGTTCTTATGTTTTGTGTACTGCTAGATCTTTTTTCGATCCCTGTGTCTGTCTTGCTCTTATGATGTTATTCCCAATTTCATTACCCAGCGCTTGGTGGTCTAAACTCTGGTTGTCATTTGTTTCTCCATTGCTGCAGCTTGTGTAATAATCTCTGCTGCAGCAGCAGAGATTTAGGAGAGCCAATGACCGAACTTTGTGTGCGCGCGCGTGTAGTTGCTTACGGGGAGCGGGAACCAGCTCAGCAGTCTGCCTCATAGGTACTGTATTGTACTTTGTACACTGATAATTCCAGTATTATCAGTAGTCACAGTTGCTGTTGAATTTGTGAATAGTCGCCGCTTCTACCTCTTCTGGCTCAAACCCATTCCATTTAATTATTAGCTGTGTACGAGAATTTGTTTACATTTGTGGCTCATCTGTGTTTTCAGTTTACACTTGGTCGCATCATTATGTTGTCCTTCACCTACATCAAACCAGAACAAATTCACCCGTTTTGCAAAGTGATGAATGATATCAGATTAGGCTTGCTGCTTATCTTACGTTCTTACATTTGATATATTTACTTAGTAAGCAAGTTATTTGACTTTTTATTTATTCAATTTGTGGTCACGTGGAGTTTCCTTCCGCAGCCTGACCTCCGGAGGCTGATGAGAGGCGACAGTCAGGCTCAGGTTGAGGCCTTCCGCTCGGAGAGTATGGCAGGCACTGTCGACGAGAGCTGAGCTGCTGGCGTCTCCTCACGTCTTCTTGTTGCCCTTTCACTCCTATTTTGTCTTGCCCTCTCACTCCCCTTTCGTATCGCCCTCTCACTCAACTTACACACTCCTGCTGACTCCGTCACACTGCCCGAACCACCATCAAGTACATCTTTACAGGCGATGAGTCACAATAACGTGGCTAAAGTATGTTGATCAGATCACACACTAGAAGGTGAAGGGACGACGACGTTTCGGTCCGTCCTGGACCATTCTCAAGTCGATTGTGATGAGGAAGTAAAGACAGGCAATAAATAGGCAAGAGTGAGCTGAGGAGCAAAGACGTCGTCGTCGTCCCTTCACCTTCTAGTGTGTGTGGTCTGGTCAACACATCTTTACAGTTTTCTTTTGTGTTGACAAAAGCGTTTGAATACTTGTATTCAGACTTCCGTTGCATTTTTTTACATTCATACGTTACTATGTTAATTATTTACGCAGGTTGTTAAGTATTATTAAATATTGTTTGTTTTATTGATGTGTTTGTATGAACTTTATTATAAAACAGGCTACGTGTGATTTTTTCATATCCTTGTTTCGTAATCTATTTTAATAGAATTTAATACTATAGTTACAATCACACTTAGGGGCTATCAGTCCCAACGATTTTAATATCCAAGAACGACAAAAAATTTTCAAGGCACCTGGCAATGTACAAACAATAAGACAATCAAAACACATAATAATTTCTACATACAGCCAGATCATTAGAGATATCCTGACCACCAACACTAAAATAATCTACAACTATAACAATAATAGAAGATTAGACATCGGGGAAGTACTACATATCAAACAGTGTCATCCTGTTATCCACAGCCAGATCATACTTTGGTTCATTCAACCATTCTCAAGACAAACACACAATATCCAGCTCTCCCTGCCCCCAGCCATCATTGACTGGGTAACACCTAACTTCACCCCAGCCTTCTTGGTTATATATTCTATTCCCCGGCTAACTTGGATACTTCCCACTGCCTCCTAAGATGTTGACACGCTCAACTAAACACATCTCTTAGCATCAGGCTAAGCATATAATTACAAAATGAACTTGGAGAGAGAATTTTCCAATTTCCTTTCGCAGTGAAAAACATAAGAAATAGAGAAGATTCATGGTAGAATCTTTGTTGTAACCTGTAGGGGGTCTGACAGCGCTTCGGATTCTTAGTCCTGAGGTTCCGGGTTCGATCCCCAGTGGAGGCGGAAACAAATGAGCAGAGTTTCAGTTACCTTGATGCCCCCCCCCCTGTTACCTAGCAGTAAATAGGTACCTGGGAGTTAGCTGCTTCCTGGGGGGGGTGTAACAAAAAACGAGGCCTGGTCGAGGACCGGGCCGTGGGGACGCTTAGCCCAGAAATCATCTCAAGATAACCCTTCCAGTCACATTCGATAACATGTGTCTAGAAGAAAGACTCCGCCCAAAATCTATAAAAATGTCTGTGTGTCTGTCCGAAGTTGGAGGCCAGCCGCTTGGGGCTAACCTCACTCAACACAGCAAGATGAATCGTATCAGTAACGGGAGTGTCATAGACCAGACGGCGGTCGACTCCAGTACCACATGGAGAAATATTGGCATTTATAGTGACCCTTGCGGTTTTCACGCTCCGAAATAAAAACAGGGGTTGTGTTTCCCGTAGAGTTTTGATGCTTACTCCTGCGTCATTCACTTTGGTTCAAAATCAAATCAAAAGATTAGAGTATTACATTTTCTTAGAGAGAGAAGAGATGATGGATGTTTGGGGGAGAGGGAAGAAGAGAGAGAGAGAGAGGGAGGATAGGGATAAACAGGAAGGAAGAGAGACCCGAGCGCAGCCGGGTATCCCACAGGTTTATATATATATATATATATATATATATATATATATATATATATATATATATATATATATATATATATATATGTGTGTGTGTGTGTGTGTGTATACAGAATTTAACATCTACATTAGCCAATTTTTCAATAACACTAAATTCAAATTAGGGTGGAAAATTAATTGAGATGATTCAGAATCGCTTCACAGACTTTAAAATAGACGAATGAGAGACAGATGCCATTTAATTCTGCAAAATGAAGGCTTAAATCCTTAAAAATTGTAATAGATATCAATTGGACATTGCTGAAATTAGACTCTGGGCCTCATGATCAAGTGAATTGATGTAAATATGATCTTTATATTGTATATTATTTAATGAAAAAAAAGTTTTAAGCCATGAAATTGATGTAAAAATATTTGAAGCAAAACAAATACGATATGAGGTTTCATAGCACAAAATTGTATAATACTACGGCTTATGTTAGGTTTATTGAACAGACGTTCTTAATAAGTTATTACCATTCTGAACACATCTGCAGCATAGTTGCCTGACGTACTTGTACTGTAGCCCAAAGGCTTGGCGTTAATTTTATTTGATAATTTGTCTTATAAGGTTAGGCTATGTTGATAAAGCCTACAATAATTACATCAATGTACTTTATATATATACATAAAGAGTACTCAATTTTAAGTTCAATTTCACTCTTCGAGATCACACTTGACAAACAGCTCCTCTTTTAAGGGAACTCTTGGGTCTTGAGTCTTCCTATAGATGGTTCTCTTGTCCTTGCCTACAGCTCCTCTCTTTCTTGCTGTTTTATCTCGTTCTCTGACGCCTCTGTGAACACCACTCGCTCTGGGTCGAGTATGAGGTTCTCCTTGGTGGGCAGTGTTGCCCAGAACTCCATCATCTGTTGGATGGTGAGGATAACTGGTGAGGCTGAGAGGGACAGAGGGGTGTGTGGGAGTGTATATGGTGTGTTATTATCTGGCGTCGGTGGTACGCGAACTGACACACAGGTGTAACGTTAGTACCCAAATGGGGCCACATAAATTTTAAATATATTTTTCCAGTGTCAACAGTGAACAAATAGAATGCGTTGAGGAGTCAAGTGGTGGAGGCAAACTCCATTCACAGGTTTAAATGTAGATATTCCAGAGCTCTGAAATCATACAACGTTCGATTAAGGGTTGAGACAGGACCTTACAGTCGCAGCTCATCCCTCCACAGGGACAGGTAGGCGAGCGCACACGGACACACATCTAAACATTAAGAACACAAGATTAAAGGAAATTTCCGAAGGCCTATTGACCCATACGAGGGAGCATTGTTAACCTTAAGCATGTTTTGTTTATTGTGTGATTTTCAACTTTCATAAGTGTAACCGATTTGTATTATTAAGTCAGGGCGAGGGAAACTCACCTCCTTGCGGGAATTCTCGACCATTGAGGGCGTGAGGTTGATGTTGAGGTGGTTAGGGGTGGAGCATGTAGCAGGAGACCATGTGAAGCCGAGAGAGGCATCAGGTGTAGGCGACCTGGACAATAAAGATTATAATAAACGGAGGTCATCACATAATTCACACACACACCTGCGTCTTGCTCATGCAACCGCTTCGGGTGTCAAGCCCCCGTGGTAGACCGCAGTATATTACCCAGTGACAATTTAGGTGCCTAACCCTTTATCAGAGCCTAGTGTCTTACCCTGTAGCAGCGAAATTCACCCAGAGTTGGGTGAAGATGTTGCGCACGCGCTGGTCTTCCGGGGTGGAGATGGGTAAGATGGTGAACAGTGGACCACCGTGGAACATGTAGATGAGGTCGTCGGCGTGACTCACCCCTGGGGAAGGGGTACGAGGCTTCACTAGTCATGTCAACTGAAGGGTACTGACGCCTCGCCACCAGCAAGCCAACCAAGTTTTACGCAACTTTGTATTCTTGCATTTTTTACGTTGTAAAATTTGACCTAATTAATTCTTTTAAAAATAATAATGCATGTTTAGATAGCTTTCGAATTACAGGAAATTTTAATGCAAAATTGGTAGGTATATTTTGATCCTAACACATCATGCATGGATATATTAACAGTGTTTCTCCTTATAGCCTAAACATATATATCTAGACATTTATTCTTGCGTAACCTGCCAGGTCAAGGTCAGAATACTCACACACACAAGCTTTAAGGTATTGTCGCCAGAGGTTGTCACAACAACCGCTTCCGGCCTACTGAAACCCTATAGATGGCAAGTCTTGACCAACATGAATATTTGCAATTGAACTTACATTTCTTATCCAAAGTGAACCCCGGGAACAAGTTAGTAAGACTGAGCTGGCCGCTGTAGGTAAGCTCGTAGGTGTAGGTGGCGGCCACCTTGGAATGGAGTCTCGTCACCCACTCGTGTCCAACAACGAAGCCTCGGTCACTGAGCATCTGCAACAAGGCGGAGGGCATCATTGCTGGTATGGTGTGTGGTGCTGGTGCTTTATATATCTATATATATCTATATATGCAATTGACGATCACTAAACACTGATCATTTGTATGCGGAAAAACCACAAAGAAATGGGAAAGAGAGGTGAACGTGTCGGCCTGTTAGAGCCTTTGTCAACACCAGACTGACCGAAACGTTCACCTCTCTTTCCCATTTCTTTGTGGTTTTTCCATATATCTATATATGTGTGTAAATCACGAAAAATAAACACGTGATTAAAAATGTGACAGTGTCCAGTACTCGACCTGTAAAGCCACGCCTTCTGAAGATGTATTAATATACGAAAGTACTTAAGGAAATTCCTGTTTCAATTTTCCTCCGTGGTCTGACACTGTCATATCTATATATGTATACATATATATACATATACATATAAATTAAGTGAGACTACAGGGGTTTACTATTAAACAGTGAATTCATCTAAGAGACCTGCATAAGAATGGAATGAGGGAGTATTATATATAATAATGCTATTTACCAGGATGAGTGACCACCCCGGCAGCCTCGCCCTTATCTTGAGATGGTTTCGGGGCTTATAGTCCCCGCGGCCCGGTTCTCGACCAGGCCTCCTTAGCAAGGAAACCTTGAAAAGTTTAACAAGCTTTCTCTCCCAAAACATTATATACCATAAGAAACACTTTTAGGAGAAAGTTTTGCACCTTAACCAGTGGCAACAAAAGATAGTCTATAGACAGCACTAAAGTGTATAAAAATAGGTTATAAAAATAGCCTATATTTAATCTCAAGTCTCCTCTTACTAGGGAAGTTTCAATTTGTCACAAGTAGTCAGTCGACTTGCCTCCACAACTGACCTGGACGACCTGGTCGGCGTTCTCCTCCTCCAGGTTGACGCCGCCCAGGTAGTGATGGAAGATCCTGGTGGCCAGGTCAAGCGGGGTCTCGTCGTCTGGACTGATCTCCAAGAAGGACAACCCGGCCGTGGCGAAATTGTCTTTCAGTTCAGAACGAAGTGACTTGTTCCCGTAGATTTCTGAAGAACAAGTCAATCTTAGACAATGTCATAGATTTTTTAGGTTATAGACGAACGAATCGAAAACAATATATTTCCACAAAATATTAAATTACTTTATATTTAATTTATATTTAACTGGTACCGTAAAAAGTTTTCCAGCTTTATAAAACTCATTCTCTTGAAAAGCAATCTACCTGTCGCCGTCATTCCAACTATCATACTTACCACCAAGAAGGTTCCTCTCCATCTTAAACTCTTAGACGTCGCAAAACTACATCCAAGTTTCAAACCTTCTTCACCCTACACCTCCATTTTTCAACCAAAATAGGAACATTTAACCCTCTTCTTCCTCCCAAAAAACTACCGTTTCCAAACCTTCCACCACATCCACCGTTGTTGCGGAGCCTCATATCATTGTGGTCACTTCACCTGAGCATCCTCAGGCTCCAGTGGCCTCCTCTCCGGTACCTGAGCCTCTGTGCACGCCCTCTCTCCCACACCTGCATCTTGCAGCAACATCACGCTCTTTGTTCAAATTAGCTATGCCACCTAATTTAGATTTTGAGCATCACCACTCTAGGTGACCCCTAGATATAATCTGTTCTGCGCTATGTTGCCGTAACCTGAGTGGAAGATATTATAAACCCTGTAATGCTTTGGTCTGGTAACCGGGTTGGCTACTACCTCTCACTGTGTGTGTGTACGTGTGTGTGTACGTATATGTGTGTGTGTAGGAGGGGGGGGGGGTGCTCACGTGCGCCGTACAGGGCCCCCTCGTGTGACGTGACGCCAGTGATGACAGGCACCCTGCTCTGCTTGCCCTCCTTCAGCAGCAGCGCTGGCTGCGCCGGCAAGAAGTCCCCATCCACCCGCGGCGCCAGTATCACAGGTCCGCTAAGATAATCCTGTGGAGCCAGGGGGGGGGGGAAAGTTAGAATCAGGATTATAAGAATGGAGAGCAACAAGCCAGGGATTATGAGAGGTTTAATGGGGGGTTCATAGTAAAAAATTAATGAAAAAGGGAATGAGGGTGTTGCGACCCATGATTTATTGTGGATGTTAGTACAAGACCTACCGAAGAGCAGCGAAAGGTATGACGAGACTGAATAAAGATTGCTGATACATGTAAACGAACGATATCTTGAATAGCAAGGTGATTACACTGGGCCATAGGCACGTGGCCCAGGCTGAGGGATCAGTCACGTCAACAAGCTAGAGAAACATTTCCTGATGCCTAAAGGACAGAAGTAATACCGGAGGGCCCACAGAGCAGGTGACCCAGACAATATGATGACCAGAGTCAGTAGCTGCGAGACGTCTATAATGGGGGGAGTGAACTGGGACGTGAGCGTTACCCACAAGTCCTCGGTAATACACGTAGTCTCCAGAAAAGTGAGGAGAGTGGAGTTGTCTGGCACCGAGAGAAGAAGGGAAGGTGTTGCACAGGTAAAGGTTGAGAGTAGTGAAGATTTCGGTCCTCTGCCTCAGACGTTCACCCAGTTAGTGTGGGGGGGGGGGGGGGAGGGGGGCCTCACACAATCAAACACACACATCATAATGACTTACGAAATGGTCAATCAGAATTGAAGTTAATTTGTGAGCGTCGGCCTCCTGAAGACAGGTGAGAAGGTCTTGGCTGTGTTTGGTGTCCGCGCAGCCCAGGGCCCGACCCGCGTGGTGGGCCACCTTTCTGTACGACCACCCGTACGACCACGGGCTCAGGGCCGACCCTGACTGCATGATGGCTTGCGAGAAGAGGCCTGCAAGAATATGCACTGAAGGTATATGATTTTAAGCAGGGAGTAGTGCAATAGAGTCACATGTGTGTATCTCTTTCTTTCTCTCTCTCTCTCTCTCTCAGAGCTGTCACGCGCCGCCACTGACCTTGGGACTTGGGTGACAACATGTGGTAGTTGACGGAAGCGGCGCCGGCACTCTCCCCGAAGATAGTGACCTTTTGTGGGTCGCCACCGAAATGGTGGATGTTGCTCTGCACCCAGCGCAGCGCCAGGGATTGATCCAGTAACCCGAAGTTACCAGGGATGACGTCGTCCTCCGTGGACAGGAAACCTGGCGTATAGTGCCAGATACATTAGAGATAAGTCAGGTGCTAGAGGGCGGAAGTTCATCGCCCGTGAACAATCACAGTGTTCTTGTTTTAACAAATTAACTTTAATTATAGTAAACTTGCACACACAAACATTTGCACGCATCATATAATAACATCATTGCTACATTTGAGCTGTGAAAGGACGCCCTTGATTTTGAAGTTTATTAAAATATAAATTAGTGTATGATTATTAAATGTAACACGGCGCTGTAGTGTTTGCGCGCCGTGTTATATTGTGGGCCGTTGTGCATGTGTTGGTGTCAGTCTCAGCTTGGAGTGGTGGTCTCGTAGACTACAAGGCTTCGTGTTATTTTAGTGGTGGCGCTACTGTCACGTCGGATCTTTTGTGTGACTACATCGACGGAGTGTGAGCACACGTTGGGGCCATGAGTGATGGTGTGCGAATGTCAGGTACGAGTCAGCGAGTGCGTGACGGCTGTGTTCTTTCTCCACTTGAGAGGCGTGACTGCCTCATGCGAGGTAATGTCTACGAACATTCCTCCCTAACTGCTGATGCTGTTTGACCCGATTATTATCTTTTCCCATGTTCTAGAAGCCTCCTGCCCTGCCCTGGCTCCAGCGCGGCTCACCTAGCATCCCCAGACGGTACTGTAGCACCACCAGCACTACGTCATGGTTGAGGAACACGTAGGGAGGGTACTCGCCGGCGCTGCCACAGTAGAAAGCGCCGCCGTGGATGAACACCATCACTGGCAGGTCTCTCCTGCTGCTGCCCGGCTCCTACAACACAAGAAAATAGGTTAGAGAGAAATATATGCGATCAAAATATATTTAAAATTGGCACACACACACACACAGAAGACAGAATAGACATAAGAGCTCGGGGAGACATGATCACCACATACAAAATTATCAGGGGAATTGACAGGGTATGCAAGGATGGATTATTTAACACGGGTGGTACACGCACAAGGAGACACAGGTGGAAGCTGAGTACCCAAATGAGCCACAGAGACATTAGAAAGAACTTTTTCAGTGTCAGAGTAGTTAGTAAATGGAATGCATTAGGAAGTGATGTGGTGGAGGCTGACTCCATACACAGTTTCAAATATAGATATGATAGAGCCCAGTAGGCATAGGAATCTGTACACCAGTTGATTGACAGTTGAGAGGCGGGACCAAAGAGCCTAAGCTCAACCCCCGCAAATACAACTAGGTGAGTACACACACGCGCGCGATAGGAGAGATAAGAGGGGAATGTGTGTGGAAAGGGGTAGAGACCGTGGGTGCAGCCTAGTACTGCTGGTATTATACGTGACAGATTACACGTACACACACATTACTATCAACAAACAGCCAGCCGCCAGACACAGGGCCGACCACGGTTACTGTGACTGGACTAGGGACTCACCGAGGGTGTGAACACATTCAGGTAGAGGCAGTCTTCCGAGCCAATCAGATCATTCTTGCCGCCAAACAATGAGAAGATGGGCACCTGAATGCAACTGGGGGGGTCGACCGAGCCGTCACGCACCCCATCCCAGCTAGGGGCCTCCACGGGTGGCTGAGAAAGAGAAAAAACAGGTTGGTAGGGAGCGGTGTGTAGGGCAAGAGTTCCCTCACTATATTGTCACACTCATATTGGGATCTGACCGTGGAGCAGTACAGTGAATCCTTTTAAGAGCTTCATTACTTTCAGAGTTGTTTTATTATCTCGAGAGGCTTGTTCTATTTTGTATGTAGTAGTCTAGTTCCTTTAGTATTTTGTTAATACTGTTTCTCTTCATTCTGTATTGTACTCAAAAGGTGAAGGGCCGAAGTACTTTCTAAAAAGCTATCATTCTCTATTTTGTTATTGCACTAAATACAAAACTTGTGGGAAAATAGTTTGTAAAAAGCCTCTGTAGTCAAATAATAGCAAGAGCTTCATCGACATCTGAAGAAGACATCATTGCTTCTCAGTTGACTTCACTAACAAGGACAAATTATTTTCCGACTTTTAGCCTGCTGTGATGTTATTTTTCAGGTTAAAATTAGTGTCCAAGACTTAGAGCTCGGAGAGGAAAATAAATGATAGATAAAATAATACCTGTTGATACATCACTGATAACATTAGTCCAGATATGATCAGTGGCACTTACTGATGAGGTGACCATAACCTCAGGTGCCTCACCTTCAGTCTCAAGGCTCCAACAGGAGGCTGGGCGAAGGGGATGGACTTGTAGGAGTAGAAGGTGGCTCCCTTGAGAGAGTGTTCCTTCTGGCCAGAGATCCTGCCTTGTTCTGTGTTCACCACCGGGACGTCGGCCTCTTGCCCCATCACCCCCGCCGCCGCCACCAGCAGCATCATCACAGCCGACACTCTCATCGTCGTTACCCCGCCTGAGGAGAGAGAGAGATATAGCATCAACAAGACGTTGCCTCCTCCCTAGTCCCTCTAGCGGAGACAAGGGAGTCATTCCTTCCTCTAGCCCGAACAGTGTTTGCTGCCATCGCTAACATCGGCTTGTTAGCGGCTTGCCTTTGTCTTTCTAAGAGGACAAGGGTGAGGTGCATGAGGCTGTCTCATGCACCACCATCAACAACCGCCACTAACCAACTAACAGTACTAACACATTTCCACACACATCATAACAAAGCAGCACCAACATACACAACCACACAATAGACAAGCCTCTAATATCTCTCCCACACTGCCTATTACATTCTTATTCAAAATTTTCTGCTGATCCAACGACCCTCTTCCCAATTACAAATGCTCGATTAATGAAAATACAACAGGAGACAACCACTTCCCTAGAAAAGTGACAATTCTTTAGTGCAGATTTTCGGGGGGAAGACTGAATAACATGTGTTATGGTGGTCTACCTGCCTGTTGTTGATTCCGGGTCTCTATGTCCCCGCGGCCCGGCCCCGACCAAGCATCCTTGTAATTAAAATTTCATTTCTGACATCTTATGTCGTTGCAACTATGAATTTTAATACAAATTGTATTATGTAAGAGACAACATGTGTACATCGTGTTCAAGGCGACTGAAGATCAATTACAGATAAGCATTCAGACCCGAGAACTGATTACCAGTGCTGTTGCTTTGTGCGTCTTTGATATCTCAAGTAGATTATTTTAGAATTATTCCTGTTATCTCGCTCGTATGATTATATTAGCATCATCCAATCTCTTCTGAGAGAAGGGTAGAGTGATTGCCACAACTTCCACAAATACTTAGTGACACCAGAGTCAGACATTCACGGACGTCCGGATGGGAACCTCAAGTACGAGACTAGTATGAAAGCACTAAATCAAGTTCAAGTTCAAGTATGTTTATTGAGACAAGAAAAAAATACATCTCAAAGGGATAGCGTAGCTTAGGCTATTTCTACAGTCCACAAGCGTAGAGGAATGAGAGTGGAGACATTGTCACAGCATGCAGTATTATTAGAGATCGACAAAGTGGATAGAAATAGGCTGTTTTATAGCCTGCCTGATATCTGGGCTTTGAGCCAAAAGCTTAAGTTGAATACCCGAATGAGCGAAATGGATGTAACTAAAGGTTATCTGTGACGTAAGTGAAGTAGTGGAACACATTAGGCCCGGAAGGGGTTTTCATGGCCTTATGATCCGCGGTTACGCATTTTAAACCCTTTTTAAAAAAGATAAACGGTCATTTTTGTAATTACTATAGGAAAATCTATGGAATACTAGGGCGGTATTTGTATTAAAAATTAAGTAGTGTCCATACGCCGAAAGAAGTAGAATAACATTACTCGTTTCTTACACGCAGACCTGAATAGCTATATGTGTTCTAACACACAATTATGTATTTTATTTACTTTTTGCAAATTTTAAATTTAAAATGTACAAATAGTGAGAGTGAATGTTGTGAGGCTTGATGGAGCACTCCCCCCCCCCCTCACTATGACTGTTGCTACAGTACTGACCTTCGCTCCGTCGGTCACTCACCCACCTTGATAAACACTGTGGGTGTCCTTGTAAAGCAGCAAAGGGTTCGTGTCCTCACAAACCCTTTGCTGCCTCTAATCACAGTATTATGTAAATATACAGCCCGTCCTCTAAACAAAGATCCAAAGTCCATTCCATGCACCCGCCAAACTCGCTGTTTATGAATGAAAAACGGTTTACACACGACTCAACTGATTTCGTTCGAACACTTCCGGAACAAGTGTTTCACTGACGAATTTTGTTCGAACCACAACGCTGTAAATGCTTCACCCACGTACTACAAATACAAATAATCGCCAACAGAACCTAAACACCTAACCTATCCTATGCCTATATATATGCACAATATGCTAATATATTATAATTTTAATTTATATTTGAGAAAATTCCTGTTTTGAATGAACAGCATGTACAAATTCATGAATGCGTCTGTGGGGTCGACCGCTGGATGTAATGGACCTGAGTCGAGAACGGGTTGCTTCACTGACGGGGATGATAGTGGACAAAATTAGGATGCTATTTTGCCAATAGCATCCCCTACTGGACTCTGTGCCCTCAGGTTCTGATGTATAGCGACAGACTCGCAATACAGTTAGGGGTGTTACCTTGAGGCTCAGGGTCGCCCTCAGTGATTTTATTGTGTCCCCGGCCTTGGTGAGTGCTGCGCCATCCTCAAGGTCGCTGTCCACTCCGGGGGCAACACACGCTTACGTGCATGAGCTCTGCTTCCTTGTTGTGGGGTCCCATGTGGTGTGGCCCACGTGGTGTAGCCCACGGGGTGTGGCCCACGGGGTGTGGCCTACGGAGTGAGGAGGGTATTGCTAACTCATCCCAACGTTGCGAGTATCAATAATTATATTATTGCAAACCACGACCCAAGGAACAATTGTGTGTTTCCCCGGCCCCACTGAGGGCCTGACTGCCCCCTGAGCCATATTGTCCATGCCTTGCTGACGGCTAGTACAGTACTACCTACACTAAGCAAGTTACAGAATGAAGGCAGGTCAGGGGCAAACAGTTATTATTTATGGGATCTCGTAGTACAGTTGGCTCCGTTCTCGATTCGCAAACGGGAATCCCGGGTTCGACTCCCGAGCGGGATAGAATTGGTTTGGTACATACGCGGATGTAATTCAACACACACACACACACACGTTACAGGCGCCAGAGTGTGTAATAGCACATATTCACATGATATGTCATCAATGGTAGATTCTGAAGTGCTCTTGTGTTATGTGACCACATTCACTCTGGTGTCACGTGACCACATTCACTCTGGTCTGACATGACCACATTCACTCTGGTGTCACTTGACCACAAAATAAACCCTCGTTGATAAACATATCGGAAGAGAAGCAGAACAAATGAGAGTGCATATTCTTCAGTGTTGCGTGTCTCCTCTCCATAGCGAGATAAATACCTTACTGGAGGAAGGAGAATGTCTTCCGGGAGCGGACAGGTGGTGGGTGCGTCCTGGTGGTCCGCTTGCCAGGGACGACTGGTGGGCTGTCAACTCCCTGGCAAAGAGTTAACCTGGGGCCGCACGCGCTCCGGGGACGACCTTCACTTCTGCCCCAACATATCACAACATTGTTAACAATAACATGGGACTTGGGACTCACCGTGACAATGTAGCTGACGCATCAATATAATATTCCTCGTATAAACGATGCAGAAGTAAACGTGTGTGTGTGAAAATTAGGATTAAGGACTTGCCGGAAACGCTACGCGTGCTAGTTAGTGGCTGTACAAGAATGTATGAACTCTTGTATATGTAAATAAAAACTAAATAAACAAATTACAGGGAATTATAAAACGGGAGGATAAATCCTTATGCAAACTGCACGTACCATCTAGAAGAGGAGTTAGAATTATAATCAGTAAGTATATTGCAAAAAACGGCCAATAAAATAAGTATATTGGTAAATGATACTATAATATATATATATATATATATATATATATATATATATATATATATATATATATATATATATAATATACAATATATATATATACAATATATATATATATATATATATACAGTATATATATATATACAATATATATATATATATATACAGTATATATATATATATATATATATATATATATATATATATATATATATATATATATATATATATATATATATATATATATGTTCTTGTCTTGTCCTTAGTAAGGACAAGACAAGAACATATCGATGCCAACACAGAAGACAATATATATATATATATATATATATATATATATATATATATATATATATATATTACATAAAACACATACACATATATAACAATCACTGTTCGAAGACCTCATCCAGCTCTTCGAAACAAAAATTTCGAAAGTTTTTCGTATTTCACCACATTATCAAGGACACAGGCAGAAGACATAAGAATATATACCCAACTACACCGGTCCAAGAGAGAGAGGACAAGGCGACTTTTGTTCTCGATCTCCTGTTGACGCCGGTATGTTGCTGGGAGTGAGCCAGACCGCGCGCGACAGACATCATTGCGTGCCGGCGCAATACCAATACTAACTAACGTGACTGCTGGCACTGCTTGTCTGCTCTCTCACGGCTTTGTGGTGCAGCTTCCAATAGGGTGGGACCAAGAGGAGGGGCCACAGCGGGTGGGGCCAAGACGTGGGGCCACAGTGGGTGGGACCACGACGAGGGGCCACAGTGGGTGGGACCACGACGAGGGGCCACAGCGGGTGGGACCACGACGAGGGGCCACAGCGGGTGGGACCACGACGAGGGGCCACAGCGGGTGGGACCACGACGAGGGGCCACAGCGGGTTGGACCACGACGAGGGGCCACAGCGGGTGGGACCACGACGAGGGGCCACAGCGGGTGGGACCACGACGAGGGGCCACAGTGGGTGGGACCACGACGAGGGGCCACAGCGGGTGGGACCACGACGAGGGGCCACAGCGGGTGGGACCACGACGAGGGGCCACAGTGGGTGGGACCACGACGAGGGGCCACAGCGGGTGGGACCACGACGAGGGGCCACAGCGGGTGGGACCACGACGAGGGGCCACAGTGGGTGGGACCATTATCCCTCATGATAACAGGGTACATTATCTCTCATGATAGCAGGGTACATTATTTCTCATGATAGCAGGGTACATTATCCCTCATGATAGCAGGGTACATTATCTCTCATGATAGCAGGGTACATTATCCCTTATGATAGCAGGGTACATTATCTCTCATGATAGCAGGGTACATTATCTCTCATGATAGGGTACATTATCTCTCATGATAGCAGGGTACATTATCCCTCATGCTAGCAGGGTACATTATCTCTCATGATAGCAGGGTACATTATCTCTGATGATAGCAGGGTACATTATCTCTCATGATAGGGTACATTATCTCTCATGATAGCAGGGTACATTATCTCTCATGATAGCAGGGTACATTATCTCTCATGATAGGGTACATTATCTCTCATGATAGCAGGGTACATTATCTCTCATGATAGGGTACATTATCTCTCATGATAGCAGGGTACATTATCTCTCATGATAGGGTACATTATCCCTCATGATAGCAGGGTACATTATCCCTCATGATTCATACATGATACGTTGTACGTATAATGTAGATACATTATACCTACTAATTCATCTTCTGGAAGTGTTGTTATATAATCTTTTATATTCTATTTTTGTATATTTTTATATCTTTAAATTCATAATGATTTGCATAATACCTTGAACGTTATTTATATTTTTTTCATTAAATTTTGCTGAATAAATTGTTCTTTTTAAGCACCGAAATCCTTGGATGACAAATGAAGTTTTTTTTTTTAGTTTGAATATTCATTGTAAAGATAATATTTCCAAGAAGAAAATCTATTATATAAATATATTCAGTATTAACAAAAAAAAGTTAAAAAATTATCAAATAACTTCTGTGTCTCTCATGAACATGTCAAACGCATCATTGACTGTTAAACTGATTAATGGACTTCTTGAATTATACCATTGAACAGTTTGACATCCTATGGAAGCAGTCAGGATTATACTACAGTAATTTGAACAATCCTGTCAAACATTTAATATTTGTTTAATATCATCTATGATATACTGTACAGTACAGGACAGTATTTAAGTTCTCAAAGTTGCATTAATATACACCGTTTTCATAAACTAATTTTACTCATTAAAACAATTACACAAAAAATATATTTTTAAATAACGTATCATGATTTTAACTTGATCGTGCACCTGCATTTACAGCCAAGCTGTACACAGGCAAGCAGTCACACCTCAGTTCCGAGCACATGTTGCCGTTTCGTTTATAATTTTACATTTAACATAGTTTGTGCATCCTTATAATCTGGAGAACTGTCCGACTATCCAGTGACACTGAAGGGGAGTATGAACCTACCTGGTGTGTGTGAAGAGAACCTTATAAATGTGGTACTTCTTGACCATTTGCAAACTGGTAGCACCATTGCTTAAATGAAGCCAAGATAAGCATTAAATAGTACAATGAGAAAGACCCGGTATAAAGAACTGGAATAACCACTATTAATTTAAACTTTGCAACCAATGTAAGCATTCATTCTCACAACCAGATACACCAAGGTTTGGCACCAATGTTTTGCAACTAGTTTAATGAATATTTGTCGTTTTAAAGTTGGAAGGGAAGATAATCGACCTTCCTTATAGGTCAAGAAACTTAAAACTATGAATGAACATGTCTGTTACAATCTGTATTTATTCAACACTGTACATAACCAAAATAAGAAATACTTATTACGGCTTATTTTTTTATTATAAATAATATACAAATGATTTTTTAAATGATAGTTTACATTGTAAATAGCTTAACTATACATTTTTCCTCACTCAATAATTACATGTCGCTGCTCTCTGAAGTGGCACCCTTTCTTACTACAGGCATATGGTTTTTGCTTATCTTATGCCACTTAAAAGTACAATATCAGAAATCTCACAAACTGCAACAGATGCAGTTTTGATCATTTCCTGAACTTAATTAAAAAAATTATTAATATTAATTTGATCCCCTTTCGTTTCCATCACTCACAGCCCTATTATAGTGATCATGATATAATTTCCAACAGTAAGATATGGATCACCACATTTTTTAAATTTTCAATTTCTTTCTTTATAATGCACCCCATACGCATCCCGTGGGCAGTACTAGGGGTAATCATTATAAATTAATTACATTCACTTGGACCAATGGAGCCTTGAACAATAGACCATAAAAGCAGCAGCCTGCAGTTCTGCCAACTAGGCCATTAGCACCCACAATAAGGATCTCAGACACACCCCACTGGTATGCAACTGGAAATTTAGGCCATCCCTGGGGGTGCCACTTGAGCATGAAGGTGTTAGATGATCCATGTTCTAGTCACATAAATTGATAACCATAATATCATGAATAAAAATTTAATTAACAATTGAATGAAGTGTTATTACCCATGATATTGCGGTTAGCAATTTATTATAAACTAATGTTTGCGAGTAAATATGAAGATGTTTTTGCAAAGCACTTCATTTTAAGACTAGAAACCATTAGGGCCAAAATCAATGTCTCATATAGTAATCGATTACAAATGAAAACACTGCAAAGCCAAAGGCACCAGCAACACCAGCTTTAACACCCGCTGAAATAAAGAAAAAGGAAAAACATGAACAACCTGTACCTAAAACAAATGAACTAGTACTATTGAACATATTCATAAATGTATCACTATTACTGCAGCTATAGTATAACAATCATTACAAAATGAAACCGGAAAATATAAACAACTTTGTTATCAAGTGTATCAAAACAGATTAGACTGTTGGGAGGTTCCATGGAAAATAAGGATATTACTGTGATGAAGTTCACTTAACTGACCTTATGGATTATTTGAGTGAAAATATCTGAGAGGGCAAAACACTAGCAAAACTACACAATATTATAGAACTATATGCATTTTTAACTAATCGTGTATCCCAGCTGCACTTATTACTAACCTCTAAGGCCAAGAACGCCTCCTGTTACAGCACCTGCATAAGTGCCATTCTTCCAGTCAGTCTTTCCACGATACTGTCAAATTAAACAACATTATTAAAGTAACAAATATATTCACTAATCAATACAATAAATTCAAACATTACTATGGTAAAACAAATTATCAGGTAAGTACTATATAATCCACAAATTATAAAACATTTTCTATACCATACAGTATGTATTACACACATTCCATGTTAATGCCCAAACTATCTACAGTATAGGAAATAAATATACCATATGTCAATATAACCTGGCTGTGTGTGTCTCGGAACTAAATTAAGCCGAGACATATACATTACAAGTTACAGGCTTAAGAGTACCATACATATGCTGAGAAGCATGTATTAAAATGCAGATAAATGGACAGTCTTAAGATATATACTGTACTTAGTTTAAAGTGAATGCAATATACTGCATATTAAAGTCTTAGATTCCTTGATTATGTATAATAATTTGTATATATTCTTGGACAGAATTTTTGCTGGAATCACTTCATTTCACACTAATACCAGTACTGGTTTCTGTATCATATCTGTGTGGCATTAATGTACTATAAATTATAAAATTTCTTTTCTTATTCAGTAATATGGAAGTATTTTCTGACCATACATACTAATGAGCAGCTCAAGAGGGAATATGCCAATTTACTGTACAGAAATTTTAAAACTATTATTATTAATATCAATATTGTACTATGCTACACTAAATTCACATTGATGGTGATAAACCAGATCACATAGTCTAAAAATCTTGATGACCCAAAAGGATTTGCCACTGAAGCAAATCTTAGTTATTTAAAACTAGGTACATTTAGATGAACAAAACTGCTTTCTTTTTTCCTTAGGTCTTCTGCTGAACTTCATTTCCCACCTATTTACTTGAGCTGGGCTTTGGTGCAAGGTAACATGGTGCACAAAGAGAACAGAAGGCACACCTCTGGTAGCACAAATGGTGGCAGAAAACTATGAACGAACAGAGCATAAGATGGAGGTCTGAACGATCAACCCATGTCCGAACTGAACACGGCCCACAGCAAAAGCCAGGGACTCATTCTCTTTGCAAGATATACTAGTTTTATTGAGTATCATATCTATAAACAGTGAGATGCTTTTTCCCACATTTCACGAGTGTGATTATCTCCAAAACTTGGTGCTAATTATCTTTGCACCTTTATGTCATAAAGGTCCACATCATGCTCAAACTAAAGTTCTGTGAAATTTTGAACAATTGCCAGCCTAACAACAACTTGTGAGCTTTCAACCTACATGTTTTTCATTATGTTTTCATAATGACATAAACACAATTATCATGGGTTATATGTGCAAATATTTTATAAAATAAATTGATACCAGACCAATATAACAAACATTACTCTACATTTTAATCAAACAACAGTACAGTAAAGTACTCACCGATTCAATTGCACACTCGACTCCTGAAAACATGAAGCCAATGGCAGCAAAGTTTTTACCATAAGATAATGTTGAAACTTTTAGCTCTCTCAAGACCTGCAAGTAGCAATAACAACAATAAGATAATGAACTGGTTGTATTAGGGTGATCAAGAAAGGTAACCTTGGTAACAAACTACAGCATATCTCATAGCTCAAAAAATTAACTGCACATTAATGAAGTTAGCTTGAACTAACTGCATTAATGTGGGGGACAATCCTAATCAAGGTCTTCTTGGCCTTCTGGAAAAAGCAGTGGCTAATGTTCCAGTTCAGCCATGTAGGCAGTCTGAATTTGCATAGACTAAGGAGATTGACAGTATGCAAAGCATATACTATAACTTAAATCACTAATTCACTTATTAAACATAATATTACCTCCCGAGCAGATGGCTGTGGTTTGTCTGGTGTTGGAATTGAAGGCGTTACACTGGCTGCAAATAGACCAATACCTCCACCAAGGACAAAGCCTGTAATTGAATAGTAATCATTTATTTATATATTTACATTAATATTTTTTGTTTGAGGTATTCATAATTGGAATAAATTTATGAAAAATCATATCAATAGTACTTTTTATCATATATTGTATATACACAGCAATTTATTTAAATACAGCATACACAAAGTTTTTTATGGACTGTGCCCTAAGCAATAACAAAACTGCTCTCATAATGTGGAAACCAGAATGAGATGAAACCTACCAATTTTCCAGAAGATAGGGGACACGGTTTTGGTCCACTATCAACCATATATATTATATTTACATGCATAAAATCATATATTTTCCCCTTACACAACCATGTGAACATCACTTTCAATAAATGTACAGTACTATAAAACATACTAAAATAGGTTTTTTCCACAAATTACCCTAATAATAAGGGTCTCTCTCTTACATGATGGCAAATATTACAGGTTAATTAAGATTCTAGAGTCATTTTCAAATCAAATGAAATAGAAAAAGTGTATATTCTACATCTAGCTTCATATTTGTGATCCAGATGGGTTTTCATGACAAGCTTTCTATTTTACAATCAGTGCATTTTCATATTTATGATACAGGTATAAGATAGTCACCTGTTTCTAGACTCTGGTTAATGAACAAATATCTTTCTCCCAGATATAAAAAATATATTATATTATGATATAGGACTTAAGCCTTGAAATGCACATGCCATCATGAGTTCTCAACCCATGGTGGCATGTTTTAGGTAATTTACAACATATGAAACTCCCACTGGTACTGATGTTCCCAATCAGTATTTGAGGCCTTGAGTATGTTAAGTTAGACTGCAAACCTGCATTATCCTGCATCTATATAATGCAGCAGTAATTTAACATGATAATACTCTCATTGATAGGTGACCAATTATTAACCATAACATACATAACACGAATAAATTATTTACTTAGATTATGGCCATTAATTAAATAAAACAAATTATGTTGAGATTTGCTTCAAATCCTCTTACCCAATTAGCTTAATACCAAAGGACTTAAGGTAGGATATTCATTGATACATTCACTAAGACATAAATACAAATATTACCTGCAAATAACGACAAAATAGCTTTAAAGGGACAGCTTTCAAAGACTGCCTCCACCGCTTTCTCTTCTCTCGACTTAAACACCACAGGAGTGAAGTTTCTGGGGATGATCAAACTTTCTCTTTCTCTTCTCTGATTACCCACAAGGAACCTGGCAATCTGATCGATCTCCTGTGGCGTAAACAGTAATTTATTCTTAACCTCATTGTCTGTGCCAACCCCAGAGTTGGCCTCGGTAGCCATAATACCTCAGCCTTCACCGCCTCTAGCAGCACTCTCCTGCAGGACAATACACTACGGCCTCGGGTCTTG